>NW_006795130.1:860401-876961 GCF_000442215.2 Lipotes vexillifer | reverse complement strand
GGGTGGGGGGTGGGGGGGTGGGTGCTGGGTGGGTCGCTAATCTTGGCTTACTCTCCAGGACTTTAGCACAAAGCAGGATAGATGAGATATTCCAACTCATTACTTACAGGTGTTCTTTAAGGGAGTGCTTAGGAAGTTTTACTCAATTTAACTTAAGACATAAGTAATGCCATTTCCAATTCAGGGCAATGGCTTAGAACCTGACTCAATGTCCTTTTTACTAAGTAATTATCCAGATTTCCTTACTAAATGTTATTTTATGTATTATGTTTAATAGACTCTTTCTTTTGGCTATGGAAGGACGGTAATAGCAGCCGATAATGGATCACATACTCATCTTAAAGTTCTGCCTCTGGCACCTGTGGCCAGCCTGGAGGGAAGCTTTCGGTCAGAGCTTAGACTGCTCCCATGGCCCCACTCACTGGTTCGGGGGTGGTTTGCTTCTCAGGGGCCTAAGGGGCCACAGATCACTTCTTAACCTTTAAAGCATGGATCATTTTTAAAGATTCAAGGAAGCCTAAGGAGCACATCTGGCCAGTCTTCTCTTTGGCTTCAGTTCAGAGCCCCCTTTGGAGAGCTGTGAGTGATGGAGACATGAAGCCCTAGCCAGGAGGAACCGAGCGGCACAGACCGTTGGATGATGGTTAGACATCATAGATGCCTGACACAAATTAAGAACCACTGCCGTTGACACTCACGGTAGCCAGTTCCTTTCAGTATCTTGATCGCTGGTTCTCAGGAAAGGTTCACTGGATTGAACTCATGTGGTAGGAACTATGTTACTGATGTCGTTTGTATAGTATGTATGTTGGGCACCGTGTACATTGACTTCTTAGTGATGACCTAGTTATGCAAATAGTCTTCCAGTAACTAGTGAGCACCTGCTTTTTGCTGGTTGTGTCCCCAGATAGTTACTGAGTGCTCAGTTGGTGCTGGGCATCACTGAGACGATACCAAAATATGTGTCATATTTTCATCTCTGTCTGCCATGAAATTATGTTCTCTGGAGAATCAGGACTAAAACTCACATCACAAATATATATGACTACCTCGGGGTGGGGTGCAACATTGGTCCAGGTATTTATAAACACGTTAGGCTTATTTCCTGCCCTCATAGAGTTCCTGGTCTAGTTGGGAAGGCAGTATACCCCACATGAAATGCCAAACTACAAAATAATGCTGAGTGTTAATTGGAAAGCAGAAGTGACAGAGCTTCCAGGCACCATGAGGATATGTGAACCTTTTGGCTTCATATCAGAATCACCTGGGCAGCTTTGAAAACAACGATGCCTGGGTCCCAGCCCAGACCCACTGGGCATCTGTGTGTATTAAAATTTCCCTGACTTTTATTGTGATGCATAATGAGGCATAAGAACCACTGCTCTGGAAGGACAGGTAGAATTCGGGTGTATTGATAGAGGTGGGAGTTACAGCTTGGCATGAGAAGGATGCAGGATGGGTGCAGCAAGACTGCTTGGTACAATGATTGTTGTGGCCTGCCCTGGATGGGTTGGTGAGTGGGGCTTGTTTGGAGGAAGAATGGAAATCCAGTGGGAAAGGAGAAGCTTTCAGAAGAATTTGAAGTCCTGGAGAGGAAGTTGGATTTTATCCTGAAAGCTACAGAGGAAATCCTGTGGTCACCACCATACTTTATGTGACATCACTTTCAAATAGTATTTGGACTTTTTTCACTAATAACGGGGAGCTTTTGAGCCAGTGAGAAACTTGAGGAAAGTGTTTTAAGCTGAACTGTCAGGTGCTGGGTGGATTCAGGGAAGCAGAGATGAGCTACGACCCAGGCTGTTTCCCAACACACCACTATCCACCAAAACAAACACTGATTGAGCCGTCACTGTGAGCCAGTTGCCGTCTTAAGTCCTTTACATATATCATGTTTAATCTTCAAAAACTATGAAGTAGGTACTCATAGTATGCCCATTTTACAGATGTGGAAACTGAGGTGCAGATAAGTAACTTGCCCACGGTCACATAGCTAGCTAGTATCAGCGTCTGGATTCAAGCCGAAATGCTTGATTACACTCTGCTATAGGCTCTTATAACTCCTAAGACTTTGGCAGTGACACTGGAAATGGGAAATGGAGATATGTGATCTAAAGTGTGAACTTCGAGTGTTGCATAGTGTTGGAGTAGCCCAAGCATGCTTAGGAAAATCCCCACTGGGGATTTGCACAAAGGAATGGAGCAGGATTTAGAATGGCACATGGAGGATGTCAGAGAGCCTTGCTGAAATAGTGGGTCTGTGTTCAGAACACGCGAGAGAAGAGAGAATAGGAAATTGCTAGCATAGTAGCGCTACATGCACTTCGCTAAAAAAAAAAAACCCCAGAGACTGAGAAGTGAGTATTGTAAAATGGGTAGAGGACTGGGTTTTGAGTCAGACAGATGTGTTATGAGTTCCAGTCTTCTCGTTAACAACTTTGTGAGCTTGGGCAGTTCACATAGCCACCGCATCTGTAGTCTCATCTGTATATTGAGGATGATAAAAGCATCACTCTCATCAGAATGATGCAAAGATTGAGCTAACGGATATAAAGCGTGTGTGAAGGACATAATACGTATTCCACCAATTCCAGCCATTATTACCATTACAGTTCTCCTTCTTATAATAATTCATAGGCATTGGAAGGAAATAAAGATGGCACTATTTGGAATAAATATTTTGGCATTAATGGAGACACACTCAGGAGCTGCTAGGGTTCCAATTCTGGTTCCATCACCTGTTAGCTGTATGACGTGGGGTAATTTATTTAACCTATTTCTCAGTTTCTCCATCTGAAAATAAGGAAAACAGTCTCAACTACCTTGTGGGTTTAGGATGATGATTATGTAAATTAATATGTGTAACATACTTAGAATAGTGCCTAGTGCACTCAGCTGTTTACTGATGATTTTTTTCCTTTTAATTGTGATTTCCCCCTCTTCACCGTCTGTTGCCTCTGAAACAGACCTTGTTATCTCTGGCATGTATTAGGGACCAGTGGGCCCATAGTGTCCTCCTGGCTGACCCCTACGTAAGTGTTTAGAATGTGCCCCCATCATAGATTCTTCATTGAGCAAAGTGACCGTGACTTCTTGGTTGTTATATGAGAGTGATGCCTGCATATAAAGGGCTGAGCCCATGGTTACAGGAATCAGGCTGGGCTGCAAGTTTCTGAAATCAGTCTTCTCACTGAATATTTATCCAGCCCTCCTTCTCCCTTGTTGGCACCTGCATTGAGGCATGGACCCTGCTACCCAAGGAGAAAACTGATAATTCTGGGAGCATGAAGTGTGTGCATGCCTGCACTTGTGTGTGTGTGTGTGTGTGTGTGTGTGAGAGAGAGAGAGAGAGAGAGAGAGAGAGAGGGAGAGAGGGAGAGGGAGAGAGATGGAGAATATCTGTAGCCTAAAGGTAGTTCTTATGGTGCTTTGCTTTGTTTCATTTTTGGGGGGGGTTTAAAGTTGAATAAAAGGCACTTAGTCCAGAACTTTAAAAAATTGCTACCGGGCAAAGTAATTTTGTGTCAGGCTTCTGTTCAGGGCAGATTTACACTGGTTATAAATCTCTGAAATTAAGGTCTTACCGTAGAAAAGCTGAAATGTATTCAACATTAGCAGATACCCAGCCTTGCTCGGAACCAGGGGCCGTTCTCTGCCATGTATAATAAGAATATCTAGCTATGTGTTTGGGGTAGTAATGAGTTTAAATATGCCTCTTGGAATGGGTAATGGCTCTCCAATGAGCAGCAGGATTCTCTATCAACAATTCTTTCCCTAGAACCAAAGGTTAAGTTGAAGAATTTGATTTAAAGACAGATTTAATTAGGCCTTTAACATTACAGGGTTTTTTCCTTTCGTTTTCTAATCAAGATCGTGGTCTAGGGTCAACACCCTTGCATAAGTGGGGGAACATACGCTTCTGTACGCTGTTCTGACACCGCTCTTCTGATGTTTGGAAAGGGTTGGGGTAAGACTGTGGGTGATGAGAAATTTCTGAGTTGACAAAAAGCCTGGAAAATGCCTCCTAGTCCTAAAGTATTTCTTCCTTACCTTCGCCAAACCTTAGATTTATGATATCCTTGAGCTGTCGTCAGGAACTTCAGGGATCATCTGGTCAGTCCTTTCACTTTACAGCTTGGGAAACTGAGGCTAAAGTGATGGAGAAATTTATCAGTAGTTGCCTAGGTCAGTTGGGGCAGGATAACGGATCTCCTAAGGTCAGCCCATCTCCTTCTTCTGATCAGAATGGTCTGTCTGCACGCACTCATATTCAGGGAAAAAAGCAAAACGTCGTCTTGGCTTATGGAATGTAGGGACCAGTTTGCTAGAGCACTCTTCCTACTACTTTTCAAGGCAAATGTACCCCCATTTGGTCTCGTCCACTGGGTACCGGTAAAGACTCTTTGTTGCAAACAAAAGAAGTTGCCTCTTGCTCTCTTAATCACCTCCCACTCCAAAAAAGTAAAATCAGACAAACAAGAGAACACCAAAAAAGGGTATCCGTTACACACAAGGTTCTCAGAATGGGCTGTGGGCTGGAGGACCTGGTGAAGGGAAGGAGCACATATCACAGCAGGTTCAGAAGTTGCAGACAACGTTCTGGAGGTCAGAACCCGAGCCTCCAGTGCTTGATATCGCTCTGTTGCAAATGAGTGGTCACCACCCTTTGCCTTTGTCTCATTTGTTCCTGATTCTGAGTCCAGGTGGGAGGTGTCCAAAGACTGAGCCAAGGGACGTGCCCATGCTTTGACTGTCAGGGAGGCAGGGAGAGGGGAGATACGGACTCACGGGCTTCTGCTGGGACTTGGAGCGGCCACTGCCCACTCCAAGACCTCACACAATGGGGAATTCCCCAAAACAAGAGAAAAAAGTCGTTTCAGGTTTTGGATAGTCTGAAACTTAAGAAATGTCCAAGGTAAAAGGCTTCACGGGTCCCTCTGAAACCCGACCATGCTTTATAAACCTGCTTCTATGGGAAAATGTATCCCAAGTTACAGAATAATTCATTGATAACTTGAGGGGTGTGATTTCCTTCTGGGCTTGGCCTGCTCACACATCTTAAATAGGGGTGTGCTGGTCCAGAGCATTCATCTTGAAGTACAGCTGTTGTGGCAGGATTTGGGGACAGTGTAGGAGGCCAGATGTGAAGATACTTTGGGAAACATTGACTTAGGAAATGCTAAAATCACTTATCTATGCATCTTTCCACGTAGGAAATATTTATGAGGACAAACTATATGCCTGGCGGTGTGCTGGGCATTTGTTACACAGAGGTGGACAGAAGGGCTGGGTTGTGCCCTCCTGCTGCTTGGGCTTAAGTCTGGTTCAGATGCAGTGTGCTTTGACTTCACACTTGTAGTAAAAGGTTCAAGTGCAAAGAATATTGAAGGAGATCACATCTTTGGTTGTAGATCAATAATTCAAGAGCTCCAACCCTCTGCAACAAATTGGTGCTCACTTTTCCAGTAGAGATGCTTCTTCCAAACTTGGTTCAGAATCTTCAGCAAACATATTTTATCAGAGCTGGTGCATGGGCAGGTGTAGCCATGAAGGAGTGTATAATCCCGTAGAGAAAGCGGCCGTTGAAACGAACCATTTCTGTGTTGTATGTTGAGTTCTGGGGCAAGGGTATGCCTAGCCTGCTATGCAAAGGCAAAGACTAAAATGGTTCAGATGAGCTAGTGTTAGGAAGGTTTTCCTGTAGCTTGTCTTACTCCTGGTGCTGCAGTGTAAACCCATCTTTCATGTTCACCTGGGTGGCTTGTCCACGGGCCGTTGGTGGATGGTTGTTACCTGCAAGGCCAAAACCAGGACCTGTGGGACTTGCTGCCAAGGACATCCATTCAGCCAGAGGTGTTGTCTTATCTTCATTTCCTTTCTAAGAGTGGCCAACCACTGCAACTTCTTGGATTTGGGGATGGAGTAGAGAGGGGATGGATGAAGCATCCACCCTTGGCTTTTGTACCCAGTTCCACTCAGGCTCGGATGTTCCCAAAGCACTTACTCTGCAGGGACAAGGACAGAGTCCAGGAGAACTGCCTTTGGTTGCATCTTCTTTAGTGGTGCACGGTTGAGTCAGCTCCCTCCCAGGGATATTCTTAGGGGAGTGCTATGTAAATCCAGATCAGGCCCAGAAGATAAGTGTTTCTTGACAGACCTCTCTCTATTAATTTGCACAAACATTTGTGTATGATTTTATTTACATTGGTGAGGCAGAACAGTAGTTCTCGGGCTTTGATGTGTGTGAGCCTTGGAGATTAGAGCCGGGGCCCTTCCTCTGAGAAAGCAAATACTTTTGTGTTGATTTCAATGAGATATAAATCATACCCAGGAAGTTTACAGTTGAGTAAGAATGGTATAATTACTGATTGTATACCAGAAGAGGACATATTTATGAAACGACTTGAAAAAGCTTGTAATCCCTTCCCGTATTTTGAATAACTAATTGCTATGTCATTGTGGCATATTTGCACCACAAGAGTTAAGTCTGTCAAACGTTTCCCTCCGAAAACCTTGTTTTAAGGGATTTCTAACTTGGTCGTAAAAATGTGCTCCAAGTTGGAGCTGACTTGATGAGAGTCTGTGCTTGGAACACTTGATTTGAATGGTGCCAGTCAGAGTTAAATTACAGGCTGGGAAAAAGGAAACAAACTTTTAAAAAAGGAGGTGTTTATGGTTCCCAGCTCCCCTAAGTACTTCTTGAGGATCAAAATAGCCTCTTTAAAATAAATTGCAGACCATTAGTACACGATGGAGGAAACCCCTTTGAGACTGGGTTGTGGGGAGGGTAGGCAGGGGGAGATGGATTTAGGCCACTTTTCAGCAATGTGAGCGCAGCATACCCAACTCATGCACTGAGCCCCTGGAGAGGTCCGTGCACACAGATGGTGCTTCCCGTACCCACCAAGGACATTTCTGTCAGGCTAAGTGGGCATCACCACAAATCCACTCCAACTCTGAATCTTAATGGGCATTTGGGTGTCTTGGAACAAGTTTTCCCCTTCCCCCATCTCTGTGTTTTCTTTTAAAATAAACAGAACACTGTTGCCTGCCTACCTTTATGCCTGTAGAGATCATAAACATAGAGATCATAAAGTCCTCCTACAAAAGACCTCAAGTTTGTCCTGTCGGCTGAACAAGAAAGTACCTCTTTGATAAGCGTGTTTGTCCAGAAGTTTCCCCACATATGGTGCCTGACATTCAAGTCAAAAAGGTAGCACTTGGCTTGGAATACTTATGTGATTACTTACATAGAGCTTAGGTATCTTTTCCATTGGTCAACAGAGGAAAATTCAAGATAATGAGAAAAAGAGGCAGAAAGTGGGTGGGAGAGAGGGGGAGGAAGGGAGAGAGGTTAGAGCGATTGTTTCTGTCTCTCTGTCAGTCACTTTGAACCCCAGTGGTCTGGGTGCAGCCTCTGTTCTCTAGCCCCTGTGGTCAATGGAAGTGAGACAGATTTACAATCTGGCTTGTTCAACCGCAATTCAAATTTCCTTGTCTTTTTGGGATTTCACTCATGCCTTAATGACACTTTTTTTTTTAATGGAGAAAGCTAATTGCATTGGTTTCTCCAAGAGGCATCACTTTAAACAATCCATCCTGACTGTGAAAACAAATACATGCTTGACTTATTTCATTTATTTTTCCACCCAGACCTAAATTAGGATAAAGCCATTTTGGATAAGAAGACATGTGTGTGTCTTTGTCACATCTTTTATCATCACGACTGCTTTTCCAAATAATGCAGCTCATGACAAATGTGAACATTAATTACAGTTAACAAAGAAATGTCATGTGAAGTCTTCATGGTGGGGGGGGATGGAGAAGAAAAAAAAAAACCACCAGACAATCAATGAGATTTACATCTTGTACCAAAGCCTCAAATCAAAGTACAGAAGTCAGAAATCAAATACCGTCAGTTATCAGATTATGTTAATGATTCTAATGAAAGCTTCTGGTATTTTGTTCAAGAATGTGTTGCTATAATGGCAACTAATAGAACAAGCGAAGCTGATTGCCATGAATTAATTAGGACTGACTGTCGGAGTTTCCTTTTTATTTATTTATTTAAATATTGACAATCTGTTTAGAACCTGAGGTTTTTCATGCGGTCCTTTTCTTCCCTCATAAGTCATCAGTTAGTTGCAGACTGAGAAAGTAATTGCGTTTTCTCATGCTGCAGGTATCCCTCACCAGCCCCAGGGTTTTGACCCAAACTGATACCAGACAAATTAAACTAAAGGATGGACATGAATATCCATATACAGGTCTATCCCTAACATTTGTAGGGCTCAGGGTGAGAGTACGAATGAAGTCCCTTCCCTTCTCTTTTTACCCCTGAGTTCATTCTCCTCTGCAGGAGGCCTCTGCAGATACGCATATGGACACCCAGCTTGCCCACCCAAGTTGCACCCACCAGCAGCTGCTGTTTGGCTGTTGCTTGGACTTAGAGGTACAGTCCCTGGTGGTACCCTCCACTGCTGGGAGGTAGAACCCAGAGAAGAGGTCCTTGCAGGCCCTAGGAATATGCTCAGGGCTCTTTATAAAGGGAATTCGGGGGTTTGGGGTATCTGTAACATGGTCTACTAACTGGGGAATAGGCTCCAGGGTAGAAAAGCCCTAGGCCCATGGACTCCTTGTCTCGTAGCAGGTGGAGGAGGATCAGAGCTGGGCCTTGGGAAGTGCTTGACCTTGGTCAAGGGCTCTGGTTACTTGGATCTAAGAGCAATATTGCACGTGTATTTTCTTTACTTTTGAGTACCTGCGTGTGTACATCTGGAGTGCTCTCTCACTAGAGTCTCACTACTTTGTTCTCTTCTGTTGTTTATTTCTTCATTCCTTCATTTATTCCCACATCTGTTGAACACTTACTGTGCCAAGCTCTGGAGACATAGAGAAAAATAAGTTAAGAACTCCATCTTCAAGGATCTCACAGCTTTTCAAATGTGTAACTCATAATAAGTACTAGCTAGAGATCTGTTGAATGTTCTTGGCCATCCAGGTCTTACTTGTATCCTGTTCTTTCCATGCTTCTTTCCTCCCTATCAGGCAGCAAGTATTACAGATTCTGCAGAGGAGCAGTGAGGAGTGAATACCTTGACCTTAGGAGAGGTGGCTACCCCAGCCTCCCCCGGTGGCTCCTGGGAATGTTGTACTCCTGGCCTCCTTTGACCCTCCTCTGGGGTCCTTCAGAGTTCCCACCATCTAGCCAGAGACGTACCCCCACAGAAACCAGAACAGAGGCAGATAAAAGGTGGAATCTGGCAGAGGGCATCCATCCCTCAGAGAGCTGTCTCCAGCTTTTCTGAAACAGCTGGACCCAAGGAGGGTCTGTTTTAGCTGACGACCCCAGGCAGTCCCTACGGGCCACAGGGCCCTTTCGTGGGGCTTCTGCCTACAAAATGAATTCCGTCCAAATGAATATATCTTGTTCGTATGTTAAAGTCACTCTCTGTATTTAAATCACTAAGGACATTTCTTGAATCTTTCACCGTGGAGTGAAGGCGTTGGTCATTATCAAATGGATATTGACAGGCCCATGCTCCTAGAAAACTAATCACGACATCTGGGTAGCTGAGCACAGGTCAGTATCAAAGCCCTCACCCTGGGTGTCGGGAAGCCCATCAGACTATGTTGAATTCCCTTCGCTGGCTAAATTGGTACATTAGGGTAGAAACGATTTCCACATTTGCATAGTTGATTTCATTACTAGCGCCATTATTGATGCCCAGCTCCTCTGAAAGAAAGGAGCCATAAAAGCAAATAAAATCACTTTGCGATTACATTATTGGATAAATTACCACATTACTGCCTGCGTTTTAGGACTAAAGCCATTCCCTACATTTGCATAGTTTATTTCATTATCATTATTAATAACAACAACACTAATAATGATGATGACTAGGATCCTTGAATGAAAGGAACCAGAAAAATGCCACAGCCTGGAGCAGTCTATGGACTAGCTGCGATCACTAAGAGCCCCTTTATCTGCTGTAGAAACGCAGCCACTTTGTGGAGTGAACCAAAAGCTTTTTCACAGACCCCACTGAAGCTGGTTCAGAACTTGTGGGGCTGGCTTGCTGGTCTGAAGCAGTGACTGGTTACTCACTGTGACCTGTAAAGACTGAGGTTGGGAGTCCTTGCTCAGCCACTTAACTCTTCAGGAATGGCTCTCAAAACGCACCGAACCTCAGCCTTCTCATCAAGGGAATGGGGATTATGATGCTTGCTTTGCAATGAAGAGCAAAGGAAATGGTGAAGGTGAACGGGTTCTGTGGAGCATGAAGCCGTCCACAGGTTTCAGGGACTCATAGCCCTATATTGAACGTTGAAGTGGGTGCCGTGGCTGGCATGCTCTCTAATGCTCTGTAATGATAACAGGAGCTGTACTAGTTGGTCCCTTTGGCTGGCAGAATTTTCCAAAACCTTCCTTAGCTTTCTAAGCCGTTATCCTCTAAGACAAGTAGGGAGAGAATACTTATTCATAGTAATCTTGGACATTTACAAATAGCTTTTTACTCTGATCACAAACATTCCTGGGCTGATTGGGTGGCCTCAGTAGTGCTCTTTCTTACACAGCAATTTTCAGTTACGCCTGTCTTTTCTCCTTGGCCGCGGAGCCAAGAAGTCCAAAGTCTTTTTGTCTATTAATTCTGAGGTCCTGTAGCGAAAAGGAAGGTCCACTGGTGGCCGTCTCTGGTCTGCTGGAGAATTTTCCCTCTGGTTTTGTTTTTATTATTTTATTTCTGCTGCACCAGGGGCTCCAAAAAAATGAATGTGTCAGTAAAGGATTTGACAGTATGTTACGACAGTCATCAATCCACCAAGCCCTGTAGCCATAAATAAGCTTCATACGCTGCCACACTAAAGAGGACAGTTTTTCTTCTCCAGGACATTGAAAATGTCACAGCGAGGGAATTGTTTGTCCCTGTCTCCACGGCAACGCCACCAGCACTTATCATTAACTTTCACACCAAGATTTTAATCAGCACTCTTTGCGGCCTGAGACCAAGTCAACAGCAGCCCAAATTTTCAAAGCCGTTATTCTAATTATGACAAGAAAGCTATAGATTGATGAGCTGAGTTTTCTGCAAGGACTGGTGGCAGTTAATTCTCATGACCTGCGTGGCTCGGGGAGTCTCTCTTAGAGATGGAGTCTTGAAAGTTCGATTATTAGTGACAGCTTGTAAGTGAGAGGAGCGTTATCTCTCCAGAGAATGTTGATAACTTGAGACAAGGTTTAACTAGGAAGTAGTGAGACTGTGGAAGGAGGGGGGGGGAGAAAAGGAAAAAGAAAGTGCACACTCCATCTGCGTCAGTGTCTTATAATTTTCTGCGTACAGATCTTTTGTCTCCCTAGGTAGGTTTATTCCTAGATATTTTATTCTTTTTGTTGCAATGGTGTTTTCTTAATTTCACTTTCAGATTTCTCATCATTAGTGTATAGGAATGCCAGAGATTTCTGTGCATTAATTTTGTATCCTGCTACTTTACCAGATTCATTGATTAGCTCTAGTAGTTTTCTGGTGGCATCTTTAGGATTCTCTATGTATAGTATCATGTCATCTGCAAACAGTGACAGCTTTACCTCTTTTCCGATTTGGATTCCTTTTATTTCTTTTTCTTCTCTGATGGCTAGGACTTCCAAAACTATGTTGAATAAGACTGGTGAGAGTGGGCAACCTTGTCTTGTTCCTGATCTTAGTGGAAATGCTTTCAGTTTTTCACCATTGAGGGCGATGTTGGCTGTGGCCTGCCCCCAGAGTAAAGAGAAAATACAGACAGGCACAATTTCACAAGTTGTAAATTCTGGTAGCCTTCAATTGTAAATTCTGGCGGAGGCCGTTTTACTCAGCTCTCTGATAATGTGTGAAAATATTTGTCCCTTTCCTTTGTAGGCACCGGTAAGCACTGTGTTCCAGAAAATGCAGTCAGCTTCCCAGCTCTTTGCTGCCTCTCATTGCTTTTCAGTTTCCTTTGGTCAAAGGGCCTCTAGAAACAAAAATGAGAATTTGCAATCGAAATGAAACAGTAATTAATTTTTTTAAAAGACTCTTTCTTCCCATTTCCCTTAACTGACTCCCGCCCCAGCTTCTTTTGTTTCAGTCTAATGGAGAGCCTTTGGGTTTGCAATGAAAGGGGGTAGTTAGAGTGGCCCTTCATAAACTCTCTTCCTTTCTATTTCTGGTGTCTTTCATGTTCTCTGGCCTCATTCATCTGGCGGATGTATGTCCTCACTTTCTTGGCCTTTTGCATAGATAGTATCTGTGCCATTGACTCCATGGCTTCTTCAGGTTTGCCTTTGGGAAGTGGTGCCTGTTTCCTCTCCAGACCTTAGACATTCAGCTGAGCCATCCGTCTGAGCAGGATAGGTCTGGGGGGGCTGGTTGCTGTGCTTGTCACTGAGGTCCCACTAGCCAAAGGCTTTTTTGATCTCATCATACGTTCTCCAGGCTTTTCCTAAGGGAGACTGCAAGAAGGCAGCATGGTAAGGTCAGAAGAGCCTCATCCAAGATGTTGAGTCTCAGTTCTAATCCCAGAATGGGCCTCTCCACGACTCTGCTTTTTTCCTCTTGCAAGTGGTGCTGATAATATCTGTCTAGCCTCCTTCACATATCAAATGAGAAAACAGGAAGTAAATTGCTAATATTTAATGTGACCATTGAGTTAAAAAGTATGATGCATACACGAGTATCATCGGCCGTCTGCTTTTTTGGTTTGTCTTCTCCTCTATAGCTAGAGAATGATGATACTGTTTTGCTTTATAGTGTTTTTTTAAAAATTATTTTCGCATGTTTAAAGCAATCACAATTACCTCCATTATCTTTGTTTTGCCCCTGAGAACACAGAGGCACAGAGAGGTGAAACATCTTACTTCTGGTCACACAGCCAATTAGAGGCCAAACCTGGTATACAGCTGTCATCTCCAGGTTCCCAGCATGCAGCTCCCTAGACCACACTGCTTACCATATTAATAGGCTGGGATTAACAAAAAAAGCAAACCCAATTAGTTTCTGTTGCAGCCCTTTTACAATCCTGTCTTGTTTCCCCGTGTGTTTATATGTATGTTTTAATAGCATTCCCTGCCTTTTATGCTGAGGTTGCTCGAGGTATGTTTATAATGGTGGCGTAATTATAATAATAAAATACAAATCCATCCACGAAGCGAGCTCATTACCGGCTGGCCAGGTAAAACAAATAGGCTTGGCATTGACGCCAGAGCGAGACAGTTTATTTCTAAGGTGGTGCCGCTTTGAAACACAAGATGCTTTGCACTTTCAGCAAAGAGGCCCTGTGTTCTGAACATAACTGGAGTTTGGGGTGCAAGGTCGAAGCGGTAATTGAGATGTCCGGCCAAGTCGCTTTAACATGGTCTGGCCCTTTTAATCTCTCTTTTTCCAGGGGAGAGATGAGAAGCAGAAGGGGAAATCTTTCCACCTTGTTCTCTGTAGCTGTAAGACCTCTCCTTGAATACCCAAGTAGGTCCTTTGGCATTCAAACTCCTGGACGTAGAGTTTCTAATATGTACAAAAGGGAAAGTTGTTGTTATGAAGGGAACCATAGCAGAGAGAGAGTGTGTGTTTTTTTAAATGCCTGTCTGTCCTTGTTAATTAGAAGTGCACATATTGGGAAATTAACTATGAAATACTAAAAATGATAAATTATTCCTTATTTGAAAGTATAAATTAAAGGTTTAGTGTATATAAAATTTGTCATGTTTAATTGCAAGTTCAATTAAAATTCAGGGTAATGATGATTTATACAGGTTTCTGTGTAATTTGATATTCATTAGCTTAGCCAGACACATGCTGATATTAGCTCGTTAATTATGTTTCCTTTTGTTGAAGGCAGCCTTGTGAAAGCAATCTGCTCAAAGTTTTCTAAACTCATTCAGCTAAATGAATATTTGGCAGCTGTTCATGTTATTGAGACGGTCACTCACAGACGGCTTCATTTCACTCACAGGCCACATCAATCATACCTTCTCCGTGACAAACAAGGGTTTCTCATTACAAACCCATTTATGAAGGTTATGGCTGACATTAAAGAGTGATTGCCTGGTACTCTGCTGTTACTTTACAGTAACGTGGGAGTAGAGCTGCCTTTAATATCCGCACCTCCCACCTCCCACATGGTCTGTTTAAAACACATGGAGAGGGAGGGCAGAATCACCACAGTGACCCGAGTTCTCTTTCTGACTAACACCCCTGGCTCAGACTTTGGAATCGGAACTTAGGTCTCAGGAGAAGGACCCAGGCCCCTGCTTCGGCCTCCAGGGGCTTCCGTACCCAGTTAATAGGTGTGCTCGTTCAGATCCAGGGATTCTCTCACGGTAACACGTTGATTCTGGGCAGTGGAGTTGGGCATGACTCTTGGAGAGGTGAAAGTGGAAACACTGGGCTGAGTGAGGTGGAGGTTTTTAGAAGCATGTCACCCATTGTAGTGATGAGTTAGAGGAATCTCCACTTAGCTGGAGAACAGCTCTGTAACAGACCTTATGCCTTGTGTTTTTGGAGGATTTTAAATATTTTAAACACTTCTCATAGCTGTTGTTACATGATCCTTATACTTGGGACATTTTGGAAAGACAGGTATTGTCTTTTCCTTTTGACAAGTGCCGGGAGCTGAGGCACAGCGTACTTGATTGATTGGCCCAAGGTCACCAATGTGGATACTGGAAATGGCCAGCCTTGGGGCTCTTGGCTTTTCTGCGTATCACAGTGTTGCATTGAGGCCTCTCAAAATAAGGCATTCGTTCCCAGTTTTGTTTTCTCTCCACCAGCAGAACCACACACCCTGTAAATGATACGAGTGTTGACTCTAGGCTGACCCGTATTTTAGTTTCCGGCCATTTGTATACCAATAGGTAGCGAGCCTGGTTTGTGATGGGAAAATGCAATGAAAATTCCTTACAAGAGATTGTAATTTTGTATCTCTATAGCTGTATTTTTAGGTTGGAAGTGGTTAAGGACTCTTATTTTTTTCTTTAAGAGGCATGTCTTATGCACTGGGTCTTGCTTTCAGGCTTCTCTCTCTCTTGAAGTCATTGTGGAACAGGGGGCTGGCTAGCTGTCCACCACCATCACACTCTTCTTACAAAGTGAAGAGTTGTTGCTGGGACTGCCCCTTCCCACATCCACTCTTGCTCCAAGTAGAGCCAGTGACGGCTCTTAGTACAGGCTCCGCATGCTCTCTGTGCCCACTTGCCAGTGAGAGGAGAGGACCCTGGAGGATAAGGGTTGGTAGAGTCACAACATAGAAGGAGCCTCAGTTCCTGGGTCACTGTGTGGAAGGCCACCTATTAGACACCTATTAGATTGGACTTTTTATGAGAAAGAAATAACCATCTGTTCTGTTAGGTCCCTAAGATTTCATGGTTTATCTGTCACAGCAGCTAGCCTTACTTTACCTGCCACTTTATTTATTCATCCTACGAATATTTGTTAAAAATTTTACTCTGCGCCCAATCTTAGGCTAAAGGTTGGGGCCTAAAGGTTAAAAAAAAAAAAAAAGATACTATTCCTGACCTCAGGAGCTCAACCATAGAGTAAAGGAGCTACACAAGATGAAATATTTCACCCTAGTGTAGCAAGGGCTATAAAATGGATTTCAGAGAACAGAACCCAAGAGGGAACTATTTTTTCCTGAAACATCTTGTGAAATGGCAGATTTTAAACTTTAATATTACTAGAATCTTTTTTTTCTAAATGCAGTCATATGTGGAAATCTCCAATTCATAAAATAGAAAAAAACTGAAGAGACTCAGGTAGAAAACGGGGCCTGTAGGCTCACAGAGCCTCCCTTGGCACCCCCCTCGGGCCCCTCTAGGAGATGCCCATGTGGAACCCTGGGGGCTGTGGAATGCTATCTGAGAACCCACAGGGAGAGATGCAAGCCCAGAGGTACGCTGTTCTTTCAATGATTATTATTTTTTTGCACTCTATAGGTTATGGTGCATGGTGCCTCTTTTTACAGAGCGCTTATCTGTAGTCACTGGAAGTTTTCTTGTTGTTGGGTGGATAGTGTTATTCCTGAACTTTTTTTTTTTTCACAATTACTAGCTGCTTGACCTTTCACATATTCTTTAACCTCTTTTTGCCTCAGTTTCTTCATATGTGAAAGAGGGATAATAATGGTGTCTGTGTCATAGGAGTTTTGGAGAATTGAACACGTTAATATGCACAAAGTTAATAATATACATATTCACAAAGCTGTCATGTGGCGAATGTTCAACAGTGTTGGCTATCCCCAAATCATGTGTTAGAAACACGATATATTTGGGAGTACGTCTATATTTTGACTGAATGAGCAAAAGGATACGAGAAACTAGCTCCACATTTGGGGAATGACATCTTCATAACAAGGCTCTGGAACCTCTGAAAGCTAATTTGTGATTTCCTTTTGGTTCTATGCACCAAATTCTTCTGATGGTTTTCTGGAACTTAGGAGAGATGGGAAGTTTTCCTAATCATGTGCATCATAGTTAGGAGAAACTCAGGTGTGTGTGTGTGTGTGTGTGTGTGTGTGTGTGTGTGTGTGTGTGTGTGTGTGTGTGTGTGT
>NW_006795130.1:818783-859852 GCF_000442215.2 Lipotes vexillifer | reverse complement strand
TGTGTGTGTGTGTGTGTGTGTGTGTGTGTGTGTGTGTGTGTGTGTGTGTGTGTGTTTTCTTTTTTTTCCACGTCAACCCCCAGGCCTTTATGGCCTTAGACAATGTGACTTGGAACTTTTTATTTTTTAGTTTTACCACCTATGTCTTATTAATGCATTTTGGCAGTGTGGAAAGCCCTCTGGTGGTCAAAGTAATTCCTATGTGGCTCTTAGAGATGGAGTAAAATCAATTTCACGTTAAAGAGCTGTGTTCAAATTCTATTTTTCTCCTTTGCTGACTTCTTTTTCTAATTAAACCATAAAGCAGTTTTCCATGGAAACATTTTAGTTCTAAAGGTGTCCGGGAACCAAAAAGCGGTAGGACAGTTCCCCTTATCCAGATGAAAATATGTCAGTGGTGGTGTCAACATTTTGGAAGGTTTCCATGCTATCGTCCCGTTTCTTGCTGTCACCCCGGGAATGAAAGTTAACATTATACACTCTAGCATGAGGATTTTTAGACTTTTATACAGTGTTAAAGCTGTAAGGGGAGACTTGGAGGTTATCCTTTAAATTTCTAGAAAGGGAAATCAAGGCCCAGGAATAAGAAGTGATTTGTTCAGGGTGTTATCATCAGGGAGCAGAGCTGTGAGTAGAAGCCAGGTCTCCTGGGTACTGGTTTCCTTGCTGTTTTAGCCATAGTGCTTGAAGGGTATCATAGCTGGGTCAAGCCTGTAAACCCCCAGTCTCCTGACAGGTCCCAGGGTGGCCAGGTCTCATCAAACTAAGCCAGGCGAGGTTCAACTCCTACACTGTCCATGGGTTGCTCGGTTCCTTGCTTGGAACAAGACAGCATGCAGGATTTTTCTTTTTCTAGTTTAGCGTTGAAAGTTGGTTGGTTGTGTCAGCTGGAATGATCTGGCATGAACAATCACCCTCAGCATATCCTTGCCATTAAACAGCATTTCTTGGAAAGGATGTGCATTAATCTTGACTGTGTGCTGGCCGCTGCAACTCATCATAAAGATGAATGACTGATGGGTGACCTATGTCTGGTGTCCTAGGAGGGCGGATACCTTGGAGATGCAGAAACATCTGTTCTGCTCTGAAATTGGCAAGACAAGCTGGCTTGTCCCTCCCTTGCCTGAAGCTGTTGCCTGAGCTTACGTTTTTTTCTTTCTTTGAGGCTTTGGTTATGTCTGATGTCGGTTGGGCCCTGAGGCCATTTCTCCGTGCACCCTGTGACATGATATCGTCACAAGGAAGCTGGAGGAGTGGGACAGGGGCCCCCCGAACACCTCTAGTATATGCTCCATCCCAGTTCCTAAGTATAGCCAGTACCACCTGGGAGGCTGAGGTGCCAGAGGCTGCAGGAAAGCTGCAAATTCAGGGAATTGCCCAGAATCCTGTAGTGTTCCTGGATTGTTCCTCTGGATATAGGTGCCTTTTCTCAAGATGCTATTTAACTCTTTACATCTTCATTACTGTCCTCATGGTTAGACCTCACAGGACAGGGTTGGTCTGTATTGCTTGCATGAATTAGATAGCATTTGTGAAATAGAGAAGAGTTAACGAGATGGGAATTCCTTTGGCATTGGTCTCATTTGGGTGGTGGGGCAGTGAGTTAAATCACTCACGGTTCCTCAGCCAGCATGCATGATTTGAGTCCCTATCTTGAGGCCTGGCCCTGAGAAAATCAAATGTGGCCCCTACCTTCAAAGAGCTTGAACATGATTTCCTTAGTGTGAGCACTTCCTGCATGCCTGCTGCATATGCCCAGGATCCCGCTGGGTGCCTAAGGCTGCAGAAGTCCACGCGCTCTGCAGCGGAAGCTGTCGGTGGCCTCCCGTGTCCCCTGAGGTCTCACGATTTCCATGCACACCATCCAGTGGCCAGCCACAAGCACCTGCACCTGTTTGTCTGCGAGCTTTCTTTGGCCACTGGAGCTCCTTTGCCTGCGGCAAGTAGGTTGGACATGCCAGAGAATTAATGCCCCTCGGGAGCAGCCTCGCCTGCACCAGTGATTGACAGGAGTTGGGAGATAAACATCCCATCTTCCTCAATTGGGAAAACTCTGTGGCACATTCTTTTCTGTCTCTGAGTGTCCCCAGCTGCAGTGAGCTCCAGCTGGCCACCGTGGTAACTTGCTTGATAAGGTACCGTGCATCAGTATTCGCTTCCTTCCCTTCCCTGTCTCACTTCCCTCTTCCCCCACTCCTGGGGTCACCTCCCCCCAAATATTTTGACTTCAGTCTTTGTCTCAGCATCTGCTCTGGGAGCCCTCAGACTAAGGGGTCTTGCACGGTCTACAAATTCCTTTGATAGAAGTCAGATTCTGATGAATCTTGCAGAAGACATGCAAAGTGCTGGGGTAGAGTAGGAGAGGGAGGGATATAGTTCAATAGAAACATCTGAGAAGCCCTCTTGGAAGAGGTTATATCTGAACCAGGCTTTTAAGGGTTGGATAGGGCTTTTGTTAGGAAGCTCTGAAAGGGCTGGGGGTGGGAGGAATATGAGGCATACTTGGAAAATGGTTAGCATCTGGTATGGCCGTGGTTCAGGGTCCATTGGGTAGGATGGGGAATGTAAGAGTTACTAGGGGATCTGATTATGCATTTGAATGCAAGGCTGAGACACACAGACTATTTTGAGGGCAGTGGTGAGGCCTTCCTGTTATCTTAACAGTGAGGGAGGTAGTATTTGTCTCTTGGGATGAAGGAGCAGGCATAATATACACGAGAAATAGAAACTGGGTAAGTGTGAGGCTATCGTGTGATGTCTAGTTGCTGGGGAATTTCAGATTGAGGGAGAGAAAAGTGTTAGTAATCAGAGCAATCAGGGAACTACTAGGGAAGAGGTGGAAATTGAGTTGAAATTATTCATTCACTGAATAAAGGGAAGATTGAAGCAGGGCATCCCAGACAGCACTTGCAAAGACCCGGGGGCAGGGATGATCTGGAATCAGGCACTCATCATGATATTTATGGGCTCTAGGCACTTTGCATTTTGTGGACCCCTTCCTGCATAGAGTACTACAAGTTAATGATTTAAAGACAGATCTATTAATAGTATACATTAAAACATTTCCGTTGGCCTAGAGTTAATTTTTTCCCTTCTGCTCCTAAAAGAAATGTTAACATGTCTTGTGGTCCTCTAAAGTCTCGTGGGCCATAGGCAGTGTGCTTTCTGTGCCTGAAGGAGAAGCACATCCTGCCTGGCCGAAGGGGGAGCCCCTTGATTCCCCATACCTCTCTGAGGCAGCGCTAAGCTCTCTCAGCTTTTCATACTGCTGCAGAGTTTAGCATGAAGAGGAAGGAAACCTCTTGAGTTCATCTTCCAGGCCCTGAGAGACCTGAGGGCACAGAGCAGGACAGCCATTCCGGGTGCCCCCAGTGGCCCACATCACCAAGTCCCCAGAGAAGAGTAAGGGTATGGAAAAAAGGCATGGAGCCCAAAGAGTTATGCCTGAGTGTTTGTCTGTTTAGGTCAGGTGAGCAAGCTTGGATGTGCTAGTTTTCCCTCCTGAACCCCTTCAAAGGACTTATCCCTCCCTGTGTATGCGAACACTTCTCTGCCTTTGGCTGCATCACCCCCTGCTTGTGCATTTCCACTGCCTGTCAGTCGTGCTGGGGAAACTCCCTCCTGCCTCCCATGTTTCTTCAGAAATGGTTACAAAGAAGGGGAGGTTTACCAAATGAAGTGATACCATCTGAAAAAGGGCCTGCAAATAGCAACCTCCGTGAGAAGACTGCCCAAGTGTTTTTTTTTTTTTTTCCCTCCTTTTCAAAAATAGTCAAAACACATGCAACACATACTTGTAAAAGGATCAAAAATGGAGAGAGAATTGCAGCTGGCAGTTGTTTTCTCCACTGTTACTTAGTTGCTCCTTAGCTTCCAGCTGTCGAAATGGAGCGTTTATAATCATAGGTGTTTCACCTCTCCTGGTAGTGTGTTGTGTTCTACTCCAAGTTGAAAAATGAACTTATGACTTCATTAATCCCACGTTCTGGGAAAAGAGAGATGCAGCCTTTTCTGTCCATAAGATTTGCTTCCGAAGGATGCACTTATACTGCCATATAAGTACATAAAATTAGGATTTTGGTGAGCAGGGACATGCTCTAACAGACAGATTTTTCAGTTCTCTCTCCAAAGTTAAGAAGCATAATTCGATGTGAATGTTTTCTCCAAGTATCCAAGCCTCATTTTCTGGTGAGAGAGAAGATCTGTTACAGTAGTCCCCCCCTTATCTGCGGGAGATCCATTCCAAGACGGACAATAGACGCCTAAACCATGGATAGTACCAAAGCCTGTGTACGCTATGTTTTTCCCTATACACACACACACACCTATGATAAAGTTTAATTTAACGTATAAATTAGGCAGAGTAAGAGAATATTAGAATTGCCAGCATCACTACTCTTGTGTTTGGGGGAATTATTATGTAAAATAAGGGTTACTTGAACACAGGTACTGTGATACTGCGACAGATGATCTGAGAAGGACAGGCACTAAGTGACTAAGGGGCAGGCAGCATACACAGTGTGGATGTGCTGGACAAAAGAATGACTCACCTTCTGGGTGGGAACGAGTGCGATTTCATCATCCTACTCAGAATGTCATGCAACTAAAAACTTAAGAAGTGTTTACTTCTGAACTGTTTCATTTAATATTTTTGGACCACGGTTAACCTCGGGTAACTGAAATGGCAGAAAGCAAAACCACAGATAAGGGGGGACCATCATACTTCCCTTGTATGGATCCAAAATTATGATTGGTGTGTCTTGGTCAAGGTGTCAGCTAAAGTACAGATTTCATAGTTAGCTAACCTCTCTTGTGTCCTTCTTTTCAAATGATCTTTCTTTGTAAACTGGGTTGACGTGTGTATTTGGTGCCTGAATTACAGACAACTTTCTAGGTGGGGGAAAAGTTTGCTAATTAATTATTTTAAATGTCATTCAGATATATTAGTAAACAGGTGTTATTTTGGAAACACAGGTCAACAGAACCTCTTGTGGCTGTGTCCCCATGCAGGGGTCAAAGGCTAGAAGGTGAGATTCAATGGCAAAAGAAACAAAAGTCCTCAAAGTACACCCTGCTCCCCTGCCACATACACACACTGGCCCATTTAAAAACCACGTTGTCATCTGGCTGGGTTAAGTTAGTATGTCATCCTGGCTACAAGTATCATAGCTTTGTATTATAAAGTCAGAGAAATCTCAGGCTGACAGGAAGCTTAGCAGTTCTCGTGTGTAACCTTTTTTATTTAACCGTTGGGAGAACTGAGGTTCAGAGAGGCTAAGTGACGTGCCCAAGATCACAGCTTGCAGGACCAGCTGGGTGTGACTGTGTCTTCAGTTCCAAGTTCGGCGTCCTTTCTAGACTCAGCTCCCCTGCCTAACCTGGATTCAGGAGGCAGGGGCTGAAGAGGCGAGTGGATTATGGAGATGAGTAGCCATGGTCTATTCAAGAGGCTGTCTATCCGCGTAGCCCTGCACGGGGATAAGATAGAATGCAAGTAGGTAGGATACCAGGCTGGCGAGTAGGTGTTGCAGAAGTGGTCACACTCACTATGGACTTAATGAGGGAGACATCCCACCTCACGATGGGTGGCAGAAATGGCTTCTTGGAGGACGCAACATTTGAAGTGGGTCTGGAAGTAGGTAGGGCTTTTATGGGTGCTGCAGTGGGCCTTATTGGGCCCATTGGTGTTAATTCTGTCCAGGAGGAGTTGGAAGGGCTCGATGGCTCTCATCGTCATGATTTTTCTCCATCTTGGTGTTCAGCTGCGGGGGAGCCAGGAATGGGCACGGGAGCTCCGGGCCTGGTTGTGCGTGCACGTGCGCGTGTGTGCCCTGACCACCACAGCTCCTGAGTTGCCCCTGTAGGATGCTGACCCTGCAGGTGCCAAGCCCCAAGGTGCTTAGGCTGTGGGTGTGGCCAGGAAGCTCAGGGCGTGGCAACAGATACTTCCCCGCCCCTGTGGCTACTGCTGGTGGGGTGGAGCCTGGAGCTCTGGGCTGGCAAGGCTGAGGCAGCAGAGGTGGAGACGGCCCCTACCTGGGTGCAGTTGCTGCCTCCTCACGCCTCATCCCCAGGAGGTCACCCATCTCCAAAGGTGCTGCCTCTTGCCCTGCGGAGGGAATCGGAGCTGCCTTCAGGAAGGCCGCAAATGACTTGCAAATCCCTCCCCACCCCTGTGGGGCTGCCCGGCACACCACCCCTAGCCTGCCCTGCTTTTCGGAGTCTTTAAAATAAGTTTTCATTAACTGGAGCATGCAGCGAAGGGAAGTAACCTGTGGCTTATAAATAATGGCAACAGCTTTATGGAAACACCTAAAAATCACCAGGGGCACATAATAAGAAAGTTCTCCATCTCTAGGTGCAAAAACATGCCGGCGATTACTTGTTGAGCATGACCCTGTCAGCTTTTTTATTACAATACGTTATTGGGTAATAGTTTTAAAATTATGTGTAGAAAGAAGCGGAGCTGTGCAGAGAATTCCATCATTTCATATGTTGTCTGTGAATCTCATTAGCCTTTTTAGCCTAGGGTTAAGGAGAAAAATAGAGAGATGGCTGTATTTTGAAGATGGAACTCCATATACACTTTTTGTCAGGAGGCTTGTTGACCTTCTGTTAAGTTGCTTCTTTGTGAGTCTTTCTTTGATTTCCATGGTACTTACATAAACCGAGCAACAGTTTGCTGTGTAGAACTGGAGGCGGGGCCTACGATCTTCTCTGCCAAGGAGTAGGGGCAGGGTTGCGTGCCTGCTCTGCAGGCCATAGACAGGGAACCTCTCTTCCAGGTAACTTAGAGTATGTCAGGATTGGGGGAGGGGATGCCAACGCCACCTCGGGGCGGGGGGGTGTCCTCTCCCCTGTCGCCCAGTGACAGAGGCAGCTCCAGTGTTCTGTGCTTTGGAAACCGATCCCGAGAGTTCTCCCGTCCAGCAGCGCGCCAGGCAGCGTGGATGTGAGCACCATTGGGGGTTCTGGGCCCATCGTCGCCCTGGCGGTGTTCTCTGGGTCTGGCGGAAGGCCATCCTGGCAGTGGGTTGCTCTGGAGAGCACGGCTCTGTCCTGTCCATGGTCCGTGCTACCTGCTCACCCCGCAGCTGGCCGCAGAGCAGGCCCTGGGCTCAGCTCCGAAAAGGACCCATCCCAAAGGCTCCTTCCAAATGGAGAGCTGGCTTCCTGAATCCGGAGATGTTAGCGTGGTCAGACCAAGGTTGAGTCTGGAATCCAGGGAGGGGATCAAATGTCAATTAGTATTGTCCAGTGTGATCTCTCTACCAGCCCTGTGCCAGGTACTAAGAAAAATTACGGCCTGGGAGGCAGCTGGACCTGAGGTCAAATGCTGGCCCCAGAATGGTGTGTTTAGTCCTTCATACCTCACAACAAGGCAGAAAATTGGGGGAAAAAAATCTAATGAAAAGGGATTCATTAGGAACAGACACGGTAGAAGGTGGAAAGAGTTGACCTTGAGCCCGGTGACCGTGGGCAAAAAAAGCCTCTGTAAATCTCAGTTGCTTTGCCTGTAGAGTG
The DNA here is from genome assembly GCF_000442215.2 of Lipotes vexillifer. Lineage (NCBI taxonomy): Eukaryota > Metazoa > Chordata > Mammalia > Artiodactyla > Lipotidae > Lipotes > Lipotes vexillifer. Next base: position 852,328 of record NW_006795130.1, on the reverse strand, counting down.
GGAATAATGGTACGTACCTCCTAGGTTTCTGTAAGGGTTTACTGAGGTATCGGAAATAAAGCACTCAGAGCTGTGCATGGCACCTGGGTAGTTAGTGGTGGATAAATGTGGAGACTCACAAGCGTCTAGTGAGTGGAAGAGCTGGGATTTGAACCCAGGCAGTCTGGTTGCAGAACTGCTGCCTTAGCTATTGCACGGTGATGCTGTTGCACGGTGATGCACGGTGATGCTGTCCAGTACCTGGTGGAGCAGATGTCTGGAACTGAGTCGTGAATGATGGGTAGAATCATGCCAGGTGGAGAAGAGGGGCTTTGATCTTGGGGGGGGGGTAGCGTAGGTGAGTATATGAGTGTGGGGGGCCTTCCTAGGGACCTGCCCCATTCTTGCCTCTTTCCACCCATTCATTTGACAGACATGGGCAGACAACCATTATATTTCAGGCAGTGTGCACGAAGGGAGCAGACATGGATAAGGTAGTCCCTCCCTCAAAGAGTTGGCAGTTGGGGGAAGACAGTGAGGACAGTGACATAATTGACATGGAAGGTCTGTCCTGCAGGGTAAAAAGAGAAAATAACAGATCCTTCTTGAGGGCTGAGTGTCAGGCATGGTTCCACATACTTTACATGTCTTAACTTACTTAATCCTCACAGTGACCTAGGAAGCAGGTGCCATTATGATGTCCAATTTTGAGAAGAGGAACCGAAGTTCAGAGAGAGGTTTTGTAACTTGGCTGGTGTCACAGAGCTAATAAGGGATGGAGCTAGGATGCCAGGCTGGGCATCCTCGCCCAGGTTCCTGCTCCTAGCCCTTTACTGCATGGCCTTGTATGGGGCTCATCATGACAGCCCCAAAGGTAAAAGGAAAGTTGAACTTGGATTTACGGAGAAACAGAAGGGCAGTATAACCTCAAGGTTGTTTACCTCACTGGTCTGCATATCCTGGTCCTGTGCATTATTTGGAAAGTCATGTAGCAGCATCAATGGCTTCACCTTAAAGATTTTGTTCAGTGTGGTGTCCGGCGGGTGCGTTTCCAAACGTCACCGCAGAAGCTGCTCAGTGCCCAGTGCCTTAGGGTTCAGCCTGCTTGTTCTTGTAAGACGCAGAAATCCTGCTGTATAAGGGAGCAGTAGTAGGCTTTTGGACTAATGGAATCTCAGTGAGGGAGTCTTTGGAGCTCATTTCATGAAACTCAAGGAAACACTCCCCTGAAGAAGCTTTCTGGAATTCTTAGCACATTCTGTAAAATTGTTGCTATGGTAAAAAGACGGCAGCTTTTGTGGTGGTATGTGTGTGACTGGATATGTCTCCCCGCTCCCTGGGACTTGTGGTCTGGAGGAGACCCAGAGGTGGCTCTGGGGATTTGGAGAAATGCTCCAGTTTGCCCTGGGTCCTTGTGATGCCTCCCTGCCATGTCTGAGCCGGCAGGATGTTGAAAAAGTTGATTTTCAAAAATGCATTGTCTGGGGCTTCCCTGGTGGCGCTGTGGTTGAGAGTCTGCCTGCCGATGCAGGGGACACGGGTTTGAGCCCTGGTCTGGGAAGATCCCACATGCCACGGAGCAACTGGGCCCGTGAGCCACAACTACTGAGCCTGTGCGTCTGGAACCTGTGCTCCGCAACAAGAGAGGCCGCGATAGTGAGAGGCCCGTGCACCGCGATGAAGAGTGGCCCCCCCTTTGCCACAACTAGAGAAAGCCCTCGCACAGAAATGAAGACCCAACACAGCCATAAATAAATAAATAAATAAAATTAAAAAAAAAAAAAAAGTTATGTTCATCCCCTTACACCAATCAGTGCAGTTTAAAAAAAAAAAAAAAAAATGCATTGTCCCTGAGTTATTAATAATTCTCTCCCCACCCCCCGACTCTGCTTGCTATTTTTCTTCTGTTTCTTTCTCCTCCCGACCCTCGAAAGTCAACATCACCCGGACCAAACCCCTTGCATTGACCTTAGTCTGGTTTATTAGTTTTCTTCTGCTTGTAGCTGAACACTCAAGCTTGATTCTCCTTGTGGGTGGGGTTCGGGGCACTTGTCTCCCCCTCTCAGGCCGCCTCCACATTCCCAGCCCCTGGACTTGGCAAATACATCGTTTTGCAAAGGCTCTCTCCATTCAGTGTTGACTCCTTAGAGATGTTTAAAACATCTTCGGGTTAGAAAGTGCTTCCTTAAGCAAACTTAGATTGTACACCACCCTCAAGGTGTCCAGATTTGTGATTACTCACAAGGACGTTTTCGTTTGGGACACATTTGCCTCACAGTGTAACCATTTCCCCCCCGCACCGCCCCCGCCACGGGCACCTCATAAGCAGCCTTTGGCGATGTCGGTGACTTAGGAATGATTGGAGAAGCTGCATGTGCAGAAAGGGAGATGTTTCACAAGTAAGCAAAGGACAGAAGTCACCTGTCCAGTATATTAGTGACCTTGGGATAACAGAATTGATGGGAATCTAAGAGTCTGGCACCGGGTCAGTGTTATAATCTATCTACTCCAACCTTTTCCATGCATTTTAGACGAGGAAGCCGAAGTGTGGAGAGGAAAATTCCTAAGGATAGTCACATAGCTGGTTATGGCAGAGCTGAGTCCAGGATCCATGTCCTCCTGTCCTTAGCAGAGTACCACATCCTAGACCCGCCTTCCTTCTGGCACTAAGATTTTCTACCACGTTCTCAAAGAGCCAAAAGAAAGAGAAGAGAGAATAAAAGAAAGCTCAGCCTGGGTTTTACAATACCAGTCGTAGGAAGTGCTCAGTAAACGTGGTGACTTGCCGAATCCCCGGGAAAGGCTGCTCCCTCTCCATGTGTGCAGCTTGGTGCAGTTGCAGGCATGATCTCACCCTCCAGGGATAGGCGTGAGGGAGGAAGGGCAGACCATCTTGTTTCACTACGGTAATTTCCTAGAGAGAGGGGAGCTCGTTTGTGTGTGTGGTCTGTCTAATGCCTCTCACATCCAATAACTTTAAAACCAATCAAATGAATAATGTAGGGAGAAACAAATGGAGTCACTCTTTAGATATTTAGACAGGGATATTTCTGCCACGGACATGTAAATCTTTAATTAGGGTAAGAGATCTGGCAGTCAACGAAAAACAATAAGTAAACAAAAATGCCAAGTTGCTGGAGACCTGGTTCTTTTTGCACTATTTTAGGTTCAATCATTACCGACTGATATTACCGCCCTCAGATAAATTTGTTGAGGTCCCACTTCTTAGCGGGTGGTGTATTTTCAAGACTGGGTCATAAAGTAGTGTAATACATGGTCTTTGTTCTCTAAGGGTGTCTGCTCTGGTGGTAGACAGGACAGAGATGTGTAGAAAGATGAATACAAATATAGGTCAGGAAATTCCCTGGAGGTCCAGTGGTTGGGACTCTGTGCTCTCATTGCTGCGGCCCGGGATTCCATCCCTGGTCGGGAACTAAGACCCTGCAGGCCGACCAAAATCAAAAACAAAAAGCAAATACAGGTCAGGATGTGGCAAATGTCAGCCTGGTTCTATGTCTACTCTGTTCTCCAGCCATTCAGGGGAGGAAAGGATGATGTGTAGGGCTAATTACCCTTTAACAGGGGAATTTATGCTATGAAATATTTTCACTGGGCAGAGTGTGTAGGGCTGAATCTCTACTTGTGTAGGAGGCAATCTGGAGGAATTTTTGAGCAGTCGCCAACGATCTCCAGTTGAGGTGAAAACTGTGTGTGTATGTCCGGAGGCATGCACACACCCATGTGTAGATGTCTCTGTCCTTCAGATCCCAGAGGGACTTCCTGGGGTAGGAGGGAGGCTCCTCAAAAGTTCGTTTAAAACCAAACCGAAGTGTGTTTTATTTTCAAGATCTAAAATTTTGAAGAGCTCTTGCTGTGAGGAAGTTTTCTTCAAACCGGGTTTCCGTATGGCTTTCTTCTTTCTGATCCTTGCAGACAAGGAATTTAATGTTGATAAGCTTCCTATTCCATTGCCCCACCCCCATTTTCTGTCATCCAGACATGTTCACGTACCTTAGAAGTAAACTCCTTCATCCTCCAGTTGTTCCGTCCCTTGTCTCTCCACTGACTCTCCTCTTTTACTTTTGTGCCTCTTTCTTCTCTGTTCCTTCTGCTGGGGTGAGTAAGAAAAACCAAATGTAAAATTCTAACAAGGCTTCATTCAGAGTTGATGTCTGTCTCCTCCCCACCAGGGAGGCCAGAGTTTGCAACAATGGGGAAAAGTCATGGCATCTGCCTTCTTTCCTTCCATGTTCCGTCAAGTGAACTACTTTTTAGGACCAATCCCTCCTTTTCTGGCAGATATGTATATATATTTTTTAATTTTAATTAATTAGTTTAATTATTTGGCCGTCCCAGGTCTTAGTTGTGGCGCACGGGACTGGCAGATCTTTCACGTTGAGAAGGAAGAGTTAATCCTACTCTGAAGCTTTGAATTGTGGCCACCTTAATGGTCTCTTTCCTTCTTCCCAGGCCTGACAACATGGGATTTGGTTGGGTTTTGCCTTTCTTGATAGGTCAGAGTGGTTGAGATGACCTTGCTTGGTGGGCATAAATGCACTGATCATGTACCTGAGACCAGGAGAAGGGTGTGCATTGTCCTTGTTGGAAGCCCCATCGTCTGTTTGCTTGGTTCTTGCTGGTCAGTTTGGAAGCTGCCTTCTGCCACCTCCTCTTCATCTGTGTGGTGAACCGGGGGCTCCTCACTCTGATTCCCACCTGTGCCCTATGTTTACCCTTTGATGCAGGGTCCCAACATTAATGGCTGGTTTTTCAACTTACATATTTTATGTCACCCTGAACTGCTCACCGTGGGGGTAAGTTATTGGTTGAAGAACTCTTTTCCCAGAATTTGGATGAGGCCTCAGAATCTTTCTCAACAGTGTTCTGAAGGTAGCCACCAAATGACCAGATTTATCGGGAGAATTGAAACCAATTTACTCTCCTTGCGTCTAGCCCAAATACTCATTTTCATCTCCAGCCTAGACCTCTCGATAGGGCTTTTTCTTCCCCTCTTCTTTCCATGTTATTTTCTTTCTCTCTTCTTTACCTATTATTGGTGGTGGTGGTGGTGAGGATGATGATACCCAGTGTTTATCAAACTCTAACAATGTGCCAGAATAAGCAGAGTACTATCCATAGATTCTCTCATCCAATTTTTACAATACCTATAAGGAATATTTATCCTCATTTTACCAATAGGAAAGTGAGGGCCCAGAGAGGTTAAGTGACTTTCCTAAAGTCACACAGCAAGTCATCGTCTGAGCTTCACCTAAAACACACTCTGCCCTTTTCTCCCCGCCTCAGCACCAACTTCCTTAGCACCTCATTACATCTCCCATAGTCACTGAATTTTATTCTTTATCATCGTGGCTTACCTAAATACTGACTGCATTGGAAAAATTAAAATTATTGTGTCCTTAATAAAATAACTTTGGAGGGGGCGTAGATGTCTGCACTGGGAATACTTTTGGTGTGTGAAACAAAAATTCAGCTTGTTACAGTCCATGAAATCAATGGTTCAGTTAATAATGCCCCTAATGGCATAATTCTGTTCAGCGCCGGTGATGGATACCTTTAAAATCAGAGACGAGATTTAATGACAAGACACGGGGAAATCAGTGCTGTCAGAAATGCAGCTGCTGATCTGGGTACTCCATGGGAGAGGAAAACCCCCAGAAATCACTTGACGTTACTGGTTCCAGTCTCATAAATCCCAGTCTCCAGTCCTTCCTGTACATCCCCCGTCCATCCCGGCAGCACCCCAAGTGTATTCCCCCTTGAGTCTCCGGTGCTCAGAGATTTGGCAGTAGATCAGTGCAGCTATCCACGTGCTACTGGTACGTGGAATTGCGCTGTTCTCTGTGCTTGTTCCAAAAAGGAAGAAAATATTTTTAGATACATTTTTTTGTTGTTGTTGTTGTTGTTTTTTTTTTTTGCGGTATGCGGGCCTCTCACTGCTGCGGCCTCTCCCGTTGCGGAGCACAGGCTCCGGACGCGCAGGCTCAGCGGCCATGGCTCACGGGCCCAGCCGCTCCGCGGCATGTGGGATCTTCCCGGACCGGGGCACGAACCCGTGTCCCCTGCCTCGGCAGGCGGACTCTCAACCACTGCGCCACCAGGGAAGCCCAAGAAAATATTTTTAAAGACTCTTTTTTTAGGATGTCTTAAGTCTCCGCCAAGTATGGTGCCCTTCAAAGGAATGACCTTCTGTTGTACGACTTCTCCTCCTTTGCGCGTCTCCCTTCCTCCTTGTATTGGAATAAGTCTCCAGAGACTCACTGTGGCCTAGGACCAAGATGTAGGCCAAGTGGAAACACACCAAAGTGATTTAATAGAAAAGGTAATTCCTATTCAAACGGGATGGCCCCTTATTCATTTCCTCGGATTATCATCAAATTTATGTCACCAGCAAAGGAGCTTTATTGAGTTTCACAGAGATATTCCTTTTGCTCTCATTGTCGTTAGTTGGCACCCTGACATTTTCATATGTGTCTCAGCTAATGCCTCAAAATTACTCCATCTACAAATGTAACAATTGAACAGATAATTTTAATAAGATTCAGCTTGACTTCAGACTGCACTCCTTCCTTTCTTTATAGAATGCAAATTGTAACCTGTTTTTAAAGCCGTGCAATGCAGTGAACTTTAATGGGATTTGACAACATCATATTAAGCACAACAACTACGCATAATGTACCGAAAAATTGGACGTGAAATTGGAAACATAGCTGAGAACAAAGTAAATTTACATGGTTTGGTAGTCTGAATGTCTGATATCATATTCTCTCATGCAAGCGCCATAAAAAAGCAAAGGATTTAACAATGGATATCAGCAGAAAGTGCTTTTAAAGTTAAGACTGATGGATGGCTTGTCAAAAAAAAATAATTGCATTGGTTGGAAAGTCGGGATGCGTGCTGAGGGGGAGAGAACAGGATCTACAGAGAGGATGATGGGAAGTGACAGTGGTCTGTCAGGAAGGACTGGCTGCCCAGAGGAGTGTGAAGCCGGAGCTGTAAGGTGGCAGAGAGTAGAACAGGCTGTCAGAGCGGGAAAGTGGCTTTAATACCCTGAAAAGCAAAGGAATCCGCCTGTCAGCTTTGCTCAGCCTTGCTGAAAGAGGAAGGGAACGTGGCGTAGAGTTAGAGCCAGGGAACGGGGTGGGGTGGGGAAGGGGAGAAGTGCCGGAGAGCACGGGCAGACAGTGGCCTGGGGAGGCTGCTCCTGTGGGTTTCTGAAAATTTGCTTTTCTATTATTTTTTCTCCCTTGATCTCAAGAGCCAGTGAGTTAATAAACTGGAGGGGCTGGGGGTGTTGCTGTGCCTTTCAAGAGAAGGGTGATCTAAGAGAAGGTGCATGCCAGGCCAAATGGCCACCTGCCTGCCATTCCGGAGGAGTGGGTGGCTTTCTCACATGGACGCCTAGGCGCGCCTTGGCTTATTTCTGGCTTTTCAGATCTCCAGCCTCTTCTGCTGAGCTTTTCTTCCCTTCAGGTTATGCTGTCCATTCTCCCAGGGACACCACTGATAGCAAGTCACTCTGGGACTAGCTTATCTTCCGCCAGAGTGCTTCGCGAGGACTTACCACGTTAGCCATCCAACAGGATCGTGATTAAAATGCAATAATCTGATGATTTTTCCATAAATATTTTTTTGCTCTATCAGCAATAGGTTTTGAATAATTTATTATCCTTCCTTAATATACTTCTGGCAGTGAGGTGAATTTGGTCATCTTGCAGGGGCCTGGCTGGTAATGAACGTTTTTATGTCAGGCCTCAGAGTACTTCCTCCGTAACACACATCACATCTCTACGGTTTAATTGCCACAGTTGCTTGAGAGCCTTAAGAGTTTAGGAAGGGTTGGAATATGGTAGTTTATCATACTAAAAATATTTTGTGTATCTAACCTTAAAAAAACATGTTCTGAGAACCATCTAAATTCTTAAACTGCGTACAGCCCCCTGAAATACAATTATAGATTTGCTATAGTAGTTTGGAAGGGAGACTTCTTTCCCAGGAAATGACTTCACCAGTTGCGGAGGCAGAGGTAGTGGTGATAGTAGTAGTAAGCAGCAGCAGCAGCGAACACTTATATAAGCACTTATTTTGTGCCAGGCAGCGTTCTGAATGCTTATATACATTAACCCATTTAACTCCCCTAATGACCTTATGAGGTAGGTTCTATTAATAATGCCACTTTGCAGACTTAGGAGTCTGAGGCCCAGGGAGGTTAAGTAACCTGTACAAGGTCACACAGCAAGGAAGTGGTGGAACTAGGATTCAGACTCTGGTAGTCTGGGAGCACAGTCCATGCTTTGCATCAGTGTGCTATGTGTGTGCGAGTATATGGGAACACACTTAGGTGCCAGGTTGACTCATGTTTCATCTCTGTTATTTTTGTGTGTCTAATGCATTCTGGGAAGGATTTTATTAAAATTAGGCCTCAGCAACAGGCGGAGCAGAGTGAGCTATCTAGGGAGGAGCAAGGCCCCAGAGTGATCTTCCGTGTGCTGTTACCAGTGTTAAAAGAGAGCTAGGACAGGGAAAGGACCAAAGGATGGCAGGCAGGGCTGTCGTGGTCACAGAGGCAGAATAAAAACACTCGTCTGAAAGTTTTAGTCTTGTGCTCGGAAGACAAATACATACCTACACACAGCGTTCGATTCTAGGTTGTGATAAACCATGTTCCAGAAGATGGGGACCTCTGCTCCTGGTTTTCCTGGGGCCTGGCTGGAGATGTGAGCTGGTAGCCTGCCCTTCTTTTTGTCACGAATTCACACAGTGTAGTAGGAAACTGCTCATTAAATGGATTAATGAGTGGGGTATTTGTGGGCATAAATGACCACTTGGGAATGCACCCACCTCCTCCAGTTCGGCCAGGCTCGTCCTGTGGGTTACAGCCAGTGCCACCACACTTCAGTGCTGGGTTGTGTTATCCTGCTTTCCCAGGCCTGTAACTTCGTTGTAAACAAGCAGAGTGGCTTTCTATTCAGTGGGCTGTTTACCTGCCCCAGCAGGAGATCTTGTTGTTTTTTCTCCTGGGAAGCTCTGGTCTTTTTTTAATCCTATCTGATACCAGGAGGGGAGGGAACCGTTCCAGAGTTCTACACCATAAGACACACAGCATCTTGTGACACCCAGATTGGCTTGGTGTGGCCAGTGTCCCACACCGCACTCTGGCTGCAGCAGATCTAAAAGCTGCGCAGCGACACAGCTCATCGCAAGTTGGATTTACAGGGACGTCATTGTGATTTCGATTCTTGAATCATAGAATTTCAGGTTTGGAATGGATGGAGCTTAACGGAACTCTTCAGTGTCTGCTCTCGGGGGTCTCCAGGGATAGGGAACTCACTACCTCCAGGGACGCCAAATTAGCTGAGACCAGTAGGGAGTTTGTTCTTAGGATGAGTCAGATGTATTCCTCCGCGCCTTCCTTCCACTGGTCCTTGTTCTAACTCCCGGGAATGTACAGATCCCAAGTGTGAAACATCATATTATCCAGTGTAAAACTACGTTAAGTACAGATCAGCTTGTCTTGTCCCTCAGCTGCTGGTTCCATGTGTGTGTTGGAGGTACTCATAGCTAGAGACTTTCTCCTCCTTCTCGCCCCTTCCTTCTTCCACCCTACTTTTTATGGTATGCTTGCTCTTGCACCAGAACTCAGCTCCTTTCATTAATTTGAGGTAGCCCCGAGCGCAGAATTTAAGTGTTAAAGGAAGGACCTCCTGACTTGAGGCCAGGGAGCAAGACACATTCCCCACCATGAGACTGCAAGCTGGTGATGCTGTTTCCATTTTACATTTGAAGAACGTGAAGCTCGGAAAGGTTAAGCTACTTGCCCAAGGACACACAGCTAGTAAACGGAGGGGTAGATTCGAACTCAGGTCTGCCGACACCAGCCTCAGCTCTTTACAAGGCAGGTCAGTGTACTTGTTCTAACTGCAGGCTCTGAGGCCCAGCAGGCCTGGGTTCAAATCTTGCCTCTACCACATACTAATTGGTAACCTTGGGTGAGTTGTTTAACCTCTCTATGCCTCAAGGTCCTCGTCTGTGGAATGGTGATAACAATAGTACCTGCCTCCTAGGGTTACTGTGAAAATTAAATGAGATAATGCATGTAAAGCACTTAGCACATCACCTGTGATAACCACTCAGTGAAGGTTAGCTTAATGACATCATGGTCACCATCATCATCATATATTTTTGACTACATAGGGAGTGCCAGAGCTTTGCACTGTTGGCTGCAACAGAGCCTGAAGTGTGGCCTCCTTGTTCTCGTGGGGCGGGTGTCAGCAGATTCATGGGGTGGGTGCAAATAGCCCTTCTTGCTGATGCTTTACAATTGAGGCTGGGCAGGGTCTGGGGAAGGGTGGCAGTGGCTGTTTTTTGTGGGGGTTTTTTGTTTTGTTTTTTTACACTTCGAGAAGATTGCTGCAGTTATCTGGAAATCTATTGCTCGGGCAAAGGCAGGATTGCATGATACGATTTAAAAGGCCGGCAGCTGCATTTCATCCTTTTCACAAGAAAATAACCCCTTACTCCAGTGAAGCTAAAAATAAAAATGGCAGTACATTTGGCAACCACGCTTCTTTCTTTATTACCTCAGCAGTATCTGAATAAAATGTCTTATTAAGCAAGATATAAGGGCAATGAAAGGGAGAGTAAGTCAAATTAGTTGACACCTAAAGCTTGGTGTATCGTATACAGCGAGGGTAGTTACTGTTTAGTAAAATGGATTTAATGCTTAATATAAATGCTGATATTTAGATGGCTATATTTTGGCAACTCGGGGTAGTGGTGGCTTTTGAGCCTGTAGACCTAGGTTTTAGGTTCTGCCCTGGCACAAACCACTCGCGTGGCCCTGAGTGATTCACTCTATTGCCTTGGACCCCACTTCCTCCATGTATAAATGAAGGGTGTTGCCTGGAACCCAGTGGCTCTGTGGTAGGATCTCAGGGTCACCTGGGGAGGGGACAATAATAAACAGGTCTCCGGAGACCCACCCCATTCTGACAGGTGCAGTGTTACCTGTGTCTGCTTTAATTCAGCGTCCCTGGGTGGGATTTTCTTTGAAGGAAAGATGGCGGCAATAAAAAAAAAAAAAAAAAACGGTTCTAGAATCAGAAGATTCTAGCTCTCCAAAGTTCTGTGATGCCCAAGTAAGAGTTAGCTTTGGATGCAATCTGGACTCTTTTTAGCTCTACCACCATCCACGATCAGAGAGACCTTGGTGCCCTGGGGGCAGGGCAGTACCCTAGAACACAGCGCACGGTGAGTGTGACCAGGGAAGAAAAATGGTGACAAAGGCTTTCACAAATGTGGGTGGGACAGGCTTGGGGGGGGGGGGTTGGTGAATGCATATATGAGCATTTTGGTGCATGATGTGTAAGTGTGAACGAATAAGTAAAATTTATGCATGAGTTGGTAGAACCCCGTATGTAAATCTCCGTCTCACCTGTTTGTAGAGGTGTGTGCATAGCCCTACCTGTGAGGCCTGTGCACTCGGTACTGTCGGTGGCCACCTCTTGTCTCCTTGGGACCTGCCAACACCATGGTGACTTAGCTTTTACCTTCATGCCTTGAAATGAGGAAACTGAGTCTTAGGGAAGCTGAGTAATTTCCCCAAGGTTACATAGCTAAAAATTTGCAGAGTAACAGGATTATAGTAGGTCTTTGTTTAGTGTATGTCCGGGATATGCCTCCAGCAGCTAGGTAGGAGCTCTTTTTTATCTGCACTAACCTTCTGATGGTCTTGCTATCTGAGAGTGGGTTGCCAGTTTAGTAGCCTTCCTTTGTTCAAAGAAATGAGACCCTCTGTTGAGGTCTCAAAGTCAAAGACAAGGGAAATTAAGCCTAGTATCAGAAGATCCTTTGTCTACACAGCCATCTGATTTCTATCTAAGGAGAAGTTCCTCCAGAGTCTTTTAGAGTGCTCGGTTTTGTTTAAGTTCCTGCTTTATTACTTTTGGGTATTGTAGTTGAGGTTTGCAATGACATAGGGCCACCAGGGTTTATCCCAACCACTTTTGTTTTTGCCAGAAAAGGCTAACATGTTGTTGTTGGGGATTTGCTCAGGCCTTACTTGTTTTTGAGGCCTCCCTTCCCAGACTTCTGTTGTGACAGAGTTGGGAGCCTGTTGAAAATTAAGGCTGATCAGTAACAGGTACTATGCAAAACATTCTTAGGTACTACTGGAAAATAACTGATTACAATCTCTACCCTGAGATCGTAGCAAATCTTGTTACCTTTTATTCCTACCATGCAGCACATTGAAGACTTTGTCAGTCATTCCTCTTCCTTGGAGTCATAGGCTGAGTGGCTTTTGTTCTGAAGAAAACATCACGAGAGCCCTGACTCGATGTATGCTCTGCTTCTGGTGGCTCATGAAGCCTAAGCATAGCTAATAATAGTTCTTTCACTTGCTTTGCTCAAGACTAAGATCCTTTATAAATATGCCCACCAGAACCATCAATCATTGTTTAGAAATTTAAATTTTACCAGGTAAAATGAGAATGGATTTAGGGCAGGCTTTTTGTAGTGTGGAGCTCAGCCCTTTCATGGATAAAACACTTTGTGGAATTTCTTGGTGCCTTATTTGGAGACGAGGAGAAACTGGAACCTTTGCGCACTGCTGGTGGAAGGTGAGAGTGATGCAGCCATTTGGAGAAATCTGGAAATACTGGCCAAAACAAATCTATGTCCTCTGTGACCTAATGGTCCTACCCATGGATCCATAGCTCAGAAGAGCTCTGCAATAAGTGGGCATTAGATGGGGGCGCCAAATTTGACGTTGCCCAAACTGATAAATAACTGTTAATGTGTCTAATTTGTTTTCACTAATTGAATGGCATTTCCCGTTAAGGGGCTTCAGCTCAGAATTTCCGTTGCTCTAGGAATATCTGTAGCCTCGTGGAGACCCAGATTTCTCAGCTCTCAGCTGGGCTACCATCTAAAATGTTGATGATAGATATCCCGATTCCCCAACTGGAGATACAATTGAAATACTTTTGAATTTTGGAAAATTTGAATATTTTTGAAAATGCTTTTGAAAACCAGTATTGTTCTTACAAGGCAAGGATCTGAACGGAAGGGAAACACGTGAAACTAGAATCTGCATTTTTTCCTTCCTCTGAGCTTCTTCTCAAGGAAATTCACCCAAGAACGCTTATGCCTCAGTGAGACTCTTTAACAGCGAGAAGAACTGCAAGGCTGTCTGGGGCTGTTAACATCCTCCCTCATCAGCATTATTGAACCATCTGATTCTCCTACTAGGGGGTTCCTATCCTTGGAGCTGGCTTTGCCAGCCATGCAGCTACACTCAGGGTACTAGTATTTATTGATTTAGGAGTCTACAGCCAAAAACCAAAAATTGTGCTTTGTCTGGTGGCTTCTTTACCTCACCGTGTTGAAGCTGTGTTTGGCCACAAAATCTCTGCAACCTCACTCACATGTAGGCTGCACAGTTCAAGAACAAAGCACAGGTTCATGAAGTTGACTTGGCTGTCATTGTGAGAACCGGGAGATTCTGAACCATCTCAATAAGCTACCGTTATCATTTGTACCAGTAATGAGTTTCTTTGAGTTCTCACTTCCAAGCTTGATTATGTTTGTGCATATACGGTGTCTTTTGTTCTCTTCCTCTGACTATACTTGCTGGTAAACCTGGAAGACTAATAAATACTGATGCTCCTTTGCCACATGCTTTTGATTTAAAGCTTTCTGATCTGCATGGCCTGACAGATCAAGCTGTACACCAACAGATGACACGTCTCTATTTCTCCTTCCAGCTGGTTGTAATAGAAGGGATGACCAGAAAACAGCTCAGTAGGGACTGAACTGCTCTAAGTAACCAGCCTGAGTAAATTCTCTGCCCACAGAAAAACTGAAAAATTCATGTTGTTTATTCCAAAGGTCTCTTGGCTCTTCTATGTGCAATACTTCTTGTGAATTCTTTGCATTAAACAACTGACCGGAAGGTACATTTGGGCGCCCGGAAGGAATTAGAATGGTGAAGACTGTTAAGGGTAACATTGAGGTACTTGGCACAGCGCGCCCAAAATGGTGTATGTGAAGATGCTTCGCGGACTGTAAAGTTACTTGAGAATCAGTATTAATTCTATGGAATTAATGCTGATTGACTCTAATTAATTAATGCTAACTAATTAATTCATTTTGTTTTAACCAACTAATTAATACTGATTAATTAATACTAATTAATCAGTATTAATTCTATGGAATTATCCAGACCTAGACTTCTTTTCAGATGACTCAGGATGCTCACAGATACTCTCATCCTAGCCCTTTCTGAAATAATCACGGGTGCTTTCAACACATGGCTTTCCAGACACTATCATTTCTGGCAGTGGGTCTGTAACGAAGGAAGTTGTGGACGGGAACCTTATCTCAGCTGTCACCATCCTGCCCCATCACCTTCAAGCCAAGTGATCAGGCTCAAAGGATAGTCAGGCTACTGGGATGTCCTAGGAGGATGCTGTAGGAGATCGGTCAATGAGATTCACCAGACTCTCTTCATCCCCCAACCTGTCACTCCACGTTCAACCGTGGAAATCAGCTCTGATGCATCACTAATAGGGAAATTGCTCAAGACTTGCTTTGAATACTTAACAGCCATACTTGGATGGGGACCTTGAGAGCAAGCACATATTCTAGTTACCGTGATGGCTGCATTGTAGTGTTTGCATGAAAACGAAATAAGACTTAGTCTTTGTTAAGAGCAGTGGGTCCGGCCAGTGGCTGTTTCCTGACGTAGTAAATGAGGTCATAGGAGTTCCAGAGTGCACTATTGGCCCCTGTAAGATGCTCTGGGGCCATGATGTAGATTAAGCAATAATTCTTTTCTGGTTGTGCATCTCTAGAATAGTGCTTGGGCCCACTATCACTACATAGAAATAGCTTTACAAGTCGTGTGGAGGACTGGTGAGATGGGTGGGAAGGTGTTAGGCGAGACGAGGAGAATGTGGTGATTTTGGTATTTTTTGGTGCCTTTATAGTCTTGCTGGGGACATCTTGACAGGTTCCTGTAGTTGTACCCTGTTGTATGGGCTTTGCCTAGAGAAGCTTTTGCCTGTAAACGGGTTGTTGTAGATCTGCTTCCCCCCTTGCTATCTCCTCGTACTTATATAGGGTTGCTGTGTCCAGCTGTTCGGGTAACAGACTGCAGCTCTGAACAGAAGCCCTGGGAACCATATCAACCATAAGTACATCAGGAGCATTCTCAGGGTTCCCAGGAGAGTTAGTGATGGAAGGACCAAGAACCACAGTCCTCTTGGTTAGTTCCGTGGCCTCAGGCAAGCTATGGAACAGTAATGGGCCTTAATTTCTACCTCTGTAAAATGTATGTCTGTGGGTCCAAGAGTGGAGAAACCTTCCCAGGGTGCCGGGGCCTGGGACTGTTGGCCAGTGCTCTGGGGCCCTCCGTCAGCGCCCACTAATGGTGTTGGGATCTAACCCACGTTCACCTGGGAATTTCCTGGCAACACATACTGGCTTGTTCCCAGCTAAGCAGCTACCTGGACGAGGGGTGAATTCCTAGAAAGTGGGCAGCTCCCTTTCCCTTTTAGAACAGTTCTCCTCTTTAAGAGGGCCCTGTATGACAGTTGGAGTCAATATTCTTATAGAGAGGCTTTGCTGAACGTGATGGGCCTTTACTCTCATTTAGTACCTCCTGGAATTGTCCCTCCTGGGTACTTTTCATGGCCAGAGGTTCTCCTGGCTTAAGTGGTGCTCTGGGATTGGGGCTCCAGACCCCGATCCAATGTCTCTCTTGGTTTGCTCTCAGTTTCTCACAGAGAAGGGAACTTGGTTGCAGCCACTCCCACAGAAACAAAGCTCCTTGTTCTTTCCCTTTCTACCCCTCCCCTGCCCCCTATCACTGTTCTCCCCCCGCCCCCCACCAAATTCCCTCTAAGCCCTGGGAGTCCTGAGGAAGAGAAGGGCAGGGGTGAAAAATTTGAAACTGCCCAAGATGGATAGTGAAAACCCCATGCATAAATAAATTACAGCACAGCCCTCAGATGAACAATGATTGTGTGGTTGAAGACCTGGCTGAATAAGTGTGTCAGGCACTGATTGGAAGCGTGATAAATGCAATGACCTAACAAAGGATTGACTTCTCCTGCAGACAGGCCCCTTTTAATGGATGGAAAGGGAGGAAGCTTCATTTAGAAGGGAAAGGCTGTTTGCTGTGCAGATATGACAAAGGGGACGTAGACAACCATTGATTTACGTTTGGGAACGACAGTTGAAAAATTCAGCCATAATCATGACAAATGAGAAGAGATGCAGTCAGAGAAAAAAATGCCAATACTTTAAGCTTGCAAAGAAATGCCAAGGTCACAGAGAAAGGTTCCCAAACTTCTGGTTTTGACAGCCTTAATGGAAATAATAGAAAAGATGAGGGTTCGGGTTAAAAGGGATGGCTTGGCATGAAAGGCTGCAGGTGTTGGTAATTAGTGGTGAGTTTGGAGAGAGTGTGGCAGGAAGGCCTCCTCACACCACTGGGAAGAGGTCCGTCCACAGGCCACTGAGATGCTTCCCGCTGCCGTCCGTCCCGCCCTCTTCTCCGAGGGTTGGAAAATCAAGCAAGCGATTTTAATGTCGGTAGCAGCAGCAGAAAGGCAAAATGTGGGCTGGGTGTGCTTGCGATGCTGGAGGGGGGACATCACATCAGATGTTTTGCTCTGGACCCTGGAGTCTCGCCTCCTTTATTTTAATTTAATTTTGTGCAAAGGACTGATTATAAGTGAGAAGGTGATGAGGTTTAGGTCATCTGCCTGGTTAAGATGGGTAGGGTATCTCCTGGGTTTTTATCTTCTTTGTTTATAAGGCAGCCAGTGTGCTGAGTTCTGTATTTTTATACTCCAGTAAGAAAGACACACTCCAGAAAGTTCTATCTGTGGAGGTGGAAAGTTGATTTAAAACTGTGTATGCATGTGTCGGGAGGGAAGTGGTGTGGGCGAAAGACCTGTGGCCTGGGAATCATCCAGCCCGGGTGGTAGTTTCCTGCTAATTCCCTGTGTGAACGTGGAGACATCGCCTCCCTTTCCCAGCGCTCAACATGCTCATCTTTGAAATGGGGAAATTCGGAGGGGTTGGGTGCAGCCACTGTGATCCTTTCCTGGTAGGATCTGAGGATTCAGTATTATATCCAGACGTGGTCTGTGTGTGAGTCTCGTTTTGTGTCTATTTGCATATGCATACAAGCCTACATCTAACGTGCATGTCCACACATAAGTAGTTTGTATTCGCCCAGGCCCCCATTTCAGTATTTTATGTAGCAATTAACATTGCAGTATAATCTTTATTTTGGTTTGTTCTCCAACTATTGTTCATGGACTAACCCCCCACAATTACAAACAAGAATTTTACTTGGATTAAATGAAATGTTATAAACTCGTCATTCTGTTTACTGGGTAAAGCCTATAATGCTTAAGGGCTTCGGAGGGCAGGGGTAGGGAGTCTTAACACCCTCAAAATAAGGGTCATGGGGCCTCCCTGGTGGCGCAGTGGTTGGGAGTCCGCCTGCCGATGCAGGGGATACGGGTTCGTGCCCCGGTCCGGGAGGATCCCACGTGCCGCGGAGCGGCTGGGCCCGTGGGCTGTGGGCGCTGAGCTTGCGCGTCCGGCAACGGGAGAGGCCGCGACGGTGAGAGGCCCGCATATCGCAAAAAAAAAAAATAAGCGTCATGGAACCAGTTACCGATTCAGAGAATGGCAAAATATTCTCCATGGGAATCCTTTAACTTCGGAAAACATTTGAACTATGATTACATTTTTTGCTGACTTCATTAAAGAGAGAGAATTTTTTTTTTCAATCTTATTTATGTGAAGTGAAGTGCCAGGAAAAGCTTCGGCAAATGTATCTTAATTTGTGAATACTCCTCTCTAAATGAAAAATTATTTTATTTAAGCTGACCGACTCCCTTTAGATAAGCCTTGAAGAGAAGTTATCTCATTAAAAAGAGTGATGTGTTTTGGAGCTGCATCGTATCACAGTTCCTCTTCTTAACAGAACAGTTGTGGAGGCTTGCCCTGACAAGGTTAACCCCGAGCCCCATGTCACCAAGAGCCTGTGGCTGTTTTCATTTGAATTGTCTGGGCGTGCGAAGTTTCCGAGTAAAACAGGTGCTGGGTTTAAAAACAACACTCCACCAACTCAAGCATATGAACCGTCAAGTTGCGAAAAGCTCTCCAGCTTCCATCAGTTAAGACACCCTTTAAACTGTAGAAATGAAGGAGGGAAGGACCAGATTATAAATGAGTTGGATCTGGCAGGTGAGATAATCGTGGGTCTATAATGGTTTCTTACGACGTCACGTCTACCTGGGGCTGCAGAGTGTGAGTATAAGGAAAGTAGCCTCTTTAGATTAAACATTTTCTAATCAGCTTTATCACTCATATCTGAATTTATCTTATTTGAGGAAAATGCCAATATATTAGCAGGCATGTATGGTACACAAGGTGACCCTACCAACTTAATGACATAATACATTATCCTTAATGAAGTCAATATCTTGTCTTTTAGCTGTCTGTCTATTGGGGCGATTAATTGCAGTGTCATTAAAGTTAGCTCTCTTTTCATTTGAGCTTGACAAGTCGCATAAAACTAATGTTCTTAGTTATCAGCTACTGGAATAGGATAGAGGATGGAGGAAATTGTAGGACAAATAAGGGGGTACTGCTACAGCTAACTTCAAGGACTTTTTCCAATGACTGTTTCCTTAGGTCTCTCCTTACCCAGGCTCTCTTGTTAGTTGAAATTCAAGGCAAAGCTAGATGGCTCTTATTCAGACCACGGTTTGGGGTGGAGAAAAGAGGGAACAGCTTAGAATTACACTCGGTTTGGGAACAGTGGAGCCGTTTAGTAACAGGACCTTGATTACTGGAAGGGTTTCTTTCCTAAACAAATTTGCCGAGTTACTTCCTGAACTGTCGTACAGGAGCTGATAGCCTGCGAGAGGATGCGATACAGGACAGTTGAAGCCATATTTTCATTTTGCTTTGAAGTTTTTCTAATTTAATGGGCTCTCTGGCAGAAAGGGAGGGTTGAGGGTGGGGGAAGGGATTTGTGCCCCAATGGCACTTTGCAAATGGTTTCTAATAAACACCAGCTAATTGTGGGCATTGTGGGAGCCATTGCGCCGGGTCCACTGCTAATTGTGAAGGCAAAGAAAGCCTCACTCCCTGCCTTCCCCCTACCTCTGAAACTGCGAGACAGGATGGCTGTAATTTACAGTGTGTTATCTTTGTCTATAGCGGCAAGATGATATGAAGTAAATCAAGGTACGAGTAATGAAAGACTGAGAATTTATTCCTTGGAGCACGCTTTAAAGTGTAGTATCTGTTATAGTGGCACTGCCTGAAGACCCTGAAATGAGACTTGGATGAAGGGCAATAAAGCAGCATAGAGGCTCATGTTAATGTTGTTTGTCTGAGGTTAGTAATTGGGTTCCACTGATGAGTTGTGTGAAGACAAAGTGAGAATCCCAGCTAGTATTGTAAATCTTACATTGTTGGAACAAGAAGCAATCCTAACAAATATTGATCCTCTCCGTGCCCAGAGGCGAGGAGGGAAGCAGCGAACTGCAAAGCACTGGCTTGTTTCAGTAGCACCAATTACCTTAGTGAAACCAGCGCTCTGCATGAAATCCCAGGGTGGCCGCAAACCGTGAATTAGCCATGATTAGGCTTTTTAGCTGGATCCCCCCACAATCACGCCGGCTTGTCATTCTGTCTCAATTATCCTTGTGGTCCTAAAAACATATTTCGTGGAAGTACTTCCTTCCAGTTATTAAAGTCTCTGGTCAGGTGTCGATGCCAGATACGAGTATGTGGCCAGCCTCTGCCTTACACACAAAGAGCTGGAGTGAACGCGTCTGAGTTTGACTCCTGGAAAGATGTCGTTTTCCACTCTAGGTTTCACGGAACAGCAAGTTGGGGGGCCCACGTCCCACACGTAATGGACTTGGTCGCTGTTTGGTTCTCCCCACCCCTATTTGTGGTTAATGTATGTCCTAAAGATCCTTGGAGTGATGATCTCCAGGGAGGAAAAGACATCTCAAGCTCTGTGTTTTGTGGGGCTAGCCTCCTGTCCTTCATGTTTATTGTGAAGGCTTTCTAAAGATCTGTGCTCATCTTATTTGAATGTCGAGCTTCCTTCCTTGGAATCTCCCCTGAGTTCTCACTGTGGAAAATTTGGGCCCATGGGGAAGGGATAGTGCTGATAAAATCTGCGATGGGCATGCTTCACTTTGTTTCTTCCCAGAGGCGAGCGCTTGTTCTTGGCATCCCTTAGCACCTGCCCTCTACTCCATCACCTTGGCTGTGAGTGTGCAGTAGTTACTCTCAGGCTTATTCCATAGGTCAGATCTCGACTTCGGGCTGGGGAGGGCAACGTGATGTTTGGCCCTTGGGCTACATCAGCTTTCTTCATGCTTCCCAGCCCTGTGGCCTCCACTGGGAGAAGAGACATCCCTGGGGACCTCAGAGCATTTGGTCTCTGATATGACACTATAACGTACATACATCGACATGTGCCTGGAGCAGAAGGAAGATAAGGTCAACCCCACCAAATTCAGGCAGACAGAGAGCAAGGGTTTGAATAAAGAGAACCATGTGTTTTCTGGAACGAAAATTGGGTTTAGGGTACATTTCTAGGATTCCATGACACCATCATTAATTAGGTCATTAATTCTACAAATGTTTATTGAGTGTGTAACTTAGCGCCAAGCAGTGTTCTGGCTGCGCAGTGGAATAAGACGGAGTTTACATTCCTAGTGGCGGGGATGGTGGTGATGGAATGTAAACAAATAGGGGCAATTTCTCATGTAAACTGTAGAGAACATACAAAGAGCTATGGGGATAGAAAGTGGTTTGGAGTGGGAGGGGGCTCCCTTAACTAGGGTGGTCTGCTCTCCTCACACTACACACCAGACCATGGACCGGAATGTTTTGCCTTGACACCTCCACCCAGTCTTGTCTCTCTGCCCAGGCTCATGCTGTCTGGGCAGCCCTGAGATGCCTTGGGCCCCACATGTCTAGTTTCTGCTTATTTCCCAAGGCCCAGCTGAGAGAGCACACCTCCCAGGAAGCCATTCTGTTTCCAGCAACTGAAAATGAGCATCGGTACGCAGAGTTCCTATGCAGCATTTCCTCCTTCCTCCAGTTTGACATTTGAACTTTCTGTCTTATAATAGTAGCTTGTGGTGTGCTCATCTCACCTTCACCCCTTGCCCGTGGGATCCTTAAGTGCAGGAGCCACATGGAGTTGGCATCTGGTCCCGTGCAGTGCACAGCAGTGTCTTGTACATAGTAGATGCTCCATAAATGTTAATTCAATGAAAAATTACAGGGAAGAGCCAGGCAAGTTTGTAGTGTGTGTGTGTGTGTGTGTGTGTTTGTGTGTGTGAAGAGCCAGGCAAGTTTGTAGTGTGTGTGTGTGTGTGTGTGTGTTTGTGTGTGTGTGTGTGTGTGTGTGTGTGTGTGTGTGTGTGTGTGTAAGGGGCTTTTGTTTGTCTGGAATTTGGTCTGATATATAGAAATGCCTCAGTGAAACACCGAGTTACTGTTGTGTAGCTATTTTACTGAGTGGGTTTGTTATATCTGAGTGGACTGGTGATGTCTGCCTGCCTCTCCAGGCCACAGACACATTTTGGAGGGATTGTTAACTTGAAGCTTGCAATAAGACCTTTACCACTCTGAACAACTAGCTTTGGTGTCTGCTAAGGGCAAGCAGAGGCACAGAGTAGTTGCACTGGTGAAAATGGTTTGACAGTGTTTTTAGAAAAATTGTTCTGCGAATGTGAATAATTCCAGCAAATGCAAACCAGCTGCCTTATGGTTCAGCCTGAGCCCTTCACCCCTGTGTTGGGAGCCTGGCCACCAGCAGTCAGCCCATCCAGTCTGTGGCCAGCTCCCACCCTTCTGCACAGGGAAAGGGGAGCAAGCGACTCTGTTGCCCGTTGGCCTCCTGAGACACCTCTGAGGATTAAATAACTAATGACCTTAAAGTGCTCTGTGAAAAGAGAGTGCTCTATAAAGTGTTATTGTTGGGGCTCTTAAAAATGGAGCAGGACTTTTAATTTAGAAAGAGAACACTCAGCGTAAGGAGGGGTGGCTGTAAAGCTTTTATCGCCACTTTGCTTTCCTGAAGCTTAGCTAGTGCTGTTGGCACCATGGTTTGCTCTCCCAGGAGTCTTCTCACCTGCTTTCAGGGTTTAGGAAAGATGCCAACATCTCACTGGCATGATGCCACCCTGGTTCCTTGCTTGTGTCAAAACCTCTTGGTCAGAGCTGAGCCTTGATTGGCCTTGGGATGCTTTTCCTTGATTGGACTTTGAGAGGAAGGACCTTCTTCTGAGAGCCAGCCAGCTGGATTGGAGAGTATCCTGGGATCTGGTAGTTCCAGGGAGCCCTCTGGGGCAGCTGCATAGACCACAAACCACTTGCAAAGAGGCGCCTTATGACAGTCATGCTGCATGGACAATAGCCTGCCCTCAGCAGACAGGCCCTCTGTCCATTTCTTAAGAAACAGGACTCTGGGCTTCGCTGGTGGCGTGGTGGTTGGGGGTCCGCCTGCCGATGCAGGGAACACGGGTTCGTGCCCCGGTCTGGGAGGATCCCACATGCGCGCAGCGGCTGGGCCCATGGGCCATGGCCGCTGAGCCTGCGCGTCCGGAGCCTGTGTTCCACAGGGGGAGAGGCCACAGTGGTGAGAGGCGCACGTACTGCAAGAAAAAAATAAATAAATAAAAAAGAAACAGGACTCATCTTCTCTTGCTGCTCAGTGATAATATTCATTTTTTTATTGAATCTCACCAACTATTCCTAGGCTTCCTGCTCACATTCTACTTTCTCCGTGTCACATATGTGTGGTTGGGAGGTTCAAAACAGATCGTTATACCTCTGCAGTCTGTCTTATGATTTCACGTCTTATGCATTTTGTATGTGTTTTTAACCCCAGTGTCTAGGATTTACTTGGGCAAGCCCTCATTTTACCACGCAGTACTGTGAACGGGAAGGGGGCTTTCTGGTCTCCTTTTTGTTCACTCCTCTGACTCCTTTGACATATATAACCTGCCTGGCGACATGCAGACCCTTCAGGAAAGGAGCCCGTAGACTCAGTATTTATCCTAGAAATGCAGTGATGTGCCTGCATTTTTATGACCCTGCTAAGTGGTGAGTATTCATTTGTACCACCTCACCCCAGATGCCCATCCCGAGGCTGAGCTGTTTATCATGCTCTCATCTCTTTCCCAAAGCCTGAACAAGGAGCTTGGGACCACTGTCAACATGTTCCCTTTCATTAAAGAGGAAATTATTATCATATATTTTTGTAATAACCAATAATGTTTCAAATTACTCACATTTTTATGGCTTACAATCAAGCTTATGCTTAACCTCTAATGTTCGTGGGGCTGGTAATGATGGGCTCCTTAGTTAACCACTTAAGTTAAGGGCAGGTAGAAAGCCATGTGACCAGTAATTAACCAGTAGCCACTCACTTCTGAAGCTGAGATTATAAACACCTTGCTTGGCTTACATTTATTGGTAATGAGTGAGGTAAGCCCCATTGGTTTTGTGGTGATGCTTGGGGGATCATCTGATGAGGGATGGTTCACGTGATGAGGGACGCTGGTTGTTGCACCCTGTGTCTTCAGGTTCTGGGTCTTTGTTCCAAAAGCCGAGTATTTGGGGAGATTAGGTTGCAACACAGTTGATGGCTAGCACTTGAAGCCTCCCAGAGACTCTGTAACTATGTGTCCTGATGGTGCTTTTCAGTAGCCTCTTGTTTGAAGTCCCATCATTCATAAGTCTGCGGTAGTGTGGGATATGAACTACTGTGAGTCACGTGCTTACGTTAGCTTTTGAGTTGACACAGTCATTTGGAAGAGAAGCTTATATGAAGAAATGGTCTAGTTTGTGGTCAGGGTATCTTGGTCTGCCAGCAGGATGGGAACAGGGGCTCAAGGGAGTGTGATTCCATGATGGTTGTTCCTTAACTGGGGAGTGTACTTTATGGGCTCTCAATTGGATGGCTTAGCAGAAGCACTCATTCATTCATTGTGTTGAGAAAAAAAAAAAAAAAAAAAAAAGGAATGCAAGGTAGAATCATCCTGAGTCCACTCTCATTTAACTGCTTTGAGGATTATACTTTTAAACTTCATTTTAATTATTAAGTCATCTCACCAAGAATCTCCTAGTATCATTTAGGTGCCAGGAACTTTAGAGGCCTCTCATTTAATCATACCAACAACAAAATTATTATTTTTCACATTTTACAGATGAGGACACAGAAGCTTAGAGAACTTAAGTGACTTGCTCTAGGCCACACATCTAAAAGTTACACAGCCAGAAAGAATTAGTTTTGATATTAAAGCTCATGCTCTTAAGTGCCATAATTTACTTTTACCTATATGTCATTAGAGAGAAAGATATCCCAAACAGATGGAATTATCATGGACTTCCTGTCTGTTATGTAACCAAGAATGTTAATTGATCTCCTATGATATATTGGCTATTGTAGTTGGGACTGCAATAGCATGTTGGGAGGTATTGACATATCAATCCAAATCAAACAAAGATGTTTCTGGATGATGTAATATTAGAGATTATTTGCAGCTTGTTTTTATCAGTGGATAAGAGATTAGCCCTAACTGCTTATCATCATGGGACAGTAGGACCAAAAGTTTCCTTAGGGTATTTATCTAGTTCAAGGGTGGTGATCTCAATTCAACAACAGTTACTCAGCAAGTATTTAAGGATGTACTAACATGCCAAGTATATACTTACATTATATGAATGCTTTGATGCCTCACATACATTTACATTATACTTGCCACACTACAGTGTTTATATAGCTATATATTGTTGAAAGAAATTGCAAAAAGAAAATATAGTCTATATATTTGATCGCATGTTCGTCATTTCCACTGCTCTTCGTTCCTTTTTACAGAAGAGAAGTTTCATCGGGTAATGTTTCTTTACAGCGTGAAGAATTTCTTTGAACTTTTTTTGATTATTTGGGTCCCTGGCAACAAGTTTTCTATTTCTGTTTATCTAAAGTTATCTTTATATTGCTTTCATTTTTGAA
This sequence comes from Lipotes vexillifer, assembly GCF_000442215.2. Lineage (NCBI taxonomy): Eukaryota > Metazoa > Chordata > Mammalia > Artiodactyla > Lipotidae > Lipotes > Lipotes vexillifer. The sequence goes on along the minus strand of NW_006795130.1, from coordinate 827,241 downwards.
GAATATTTCCACTGAATATGGAACTTTTTGTTGTTTCAGCAGATTACAGAGGTCATTCCATTGTCTGTGCCTCCATTGCTTCTCATGGGAAGTCAGTTGTGACTTTTAACCATGCTTTCCCTATATGTATATAATGTATCATTTTTCTCTCCGCTTTCAAGATTTTCTCTAAAAATAAAAAAACTTTTATTTTTAGAAGTTTGACAGTGATGTTTGGAGGTATGTTTTTTCCAAACTTATAACTACACGGGTCTCTCTAATTTTCTTGCATCTGTATGAGTTTTAAAAAATTGTTTATTTTTACTAAATTTGGGGATTCTTCTTTTTTTTTTTTAAACATCTTTATTGGGGTATAATTGCTTTACAATGGCGTGTTAGTTTCTGCTTTATAACAGAGTGAGTCAGTTATACATATATATATGTTCCCATATCTCTTCCCTCTTTGTCTCCCTCCCTCCCCCCCTCCCTATCCCACCCCTCCAGGCAGCCACAGAGAACCGAGCCGGTTTCCCTGTGCCATGCGGCTGCTTCCCACTGGCTATCTTCCTTACGTTTGTTAGTATATATATGTCCATGTCTCTCTCTCGCCCTAACACACTTCACCCTTCCCCCTCCCCATATCCTCAAGTCTGTTCTCCAGTAGGTCTCTGTCTTTATTCCTTCTGTTTTTACCCCTAGTTTCCTTCCTTCTGTTTTTACCCCTAGTTTCCTTCCTTCTGTTTTTACCCCTAGTTTCTTCATAACATTTTTTTTTTTCTTAAATTCCATATATATGTGTTAGCATACGGTATTTGTCCTTCTCTTTCTGACTTACTTCACTCGGGGATTCGTTTTTTGATCATTGATCTTCATATTTTTTCAGCCCTATCCTCTTTCTTTTCTCCTACTGAGACTCTAGTTCCATGTATGTTAGACCATTTAAATAGTCTCACAGGCCACTGAGTCTCTATTTATTGTTTTGTAAAATATTTTTTCCTCTCTTTTTCTGATTAGATAATCTCTGTTGATCTACTCAAGGTCACTGACTGTTTTTCCCGCATATCCAGTCTTCTGCTAAGGTCATCTAGTATATTTTTTCATTTTAAATATTGTGCTGTCTAGTTTCCATTTGGTTCTTTTTTAAAAATTTTATATCTGTGATGAGGTTCCCTTTTGATTCATCTGCTCATTCATTATAACCATCTTTTCCCTTCAGACCTTGGACATGTTTATTATAGCTACTATAAAGTACTTTTCTGTTAATTCCACAATCTCGGTCATCTCAGGGTTAGTGTCTATTGACTTTATGTTGACCATGGGTCATATTTACCTATTCCTTAGGTTGTCTAGGTATTGATTATTGTATCCTGGACATGGTGGATAATATATTGTATAGACTGATAGACTGTAGTTTCTGTTGATATATATATATATATATATATATATATATATATATACATATATATATACATATATATATATACACACACACATATATATAATGTTGAGTTTTTGTTCCAGCAGGCAGGTAATTTGTCTGGATTCAAATTACATATCGTGTCATCTCTATGATAAGAAGCAGCTGAGATCTCTGTTCAGTTCTTTCAGACTTCCAGTTGTTAATTTTGACTAAGCTTCTTGTAATCTTCCCAGCAAATATGTGATTTGGGGTCACTCAAGGATTTTTTTTCATGCACATTTTAGAATTTCACCCTTTGCTGTTCTTTACTTTCTGGGATCTCTTCCTTTACTTTCCAACTGTTCTGCCAGTGGCAGCATCCATCTAGGGACTCTTCCAGTCAATAGGATTGTGACTTTCTGCTTGTATTTTAGCCACTCTGCCTTGTCGACTTCTGTTAGGAAGCAACTTCTATTCATTTTCTGCCTGCTTTTGATTGCTTTCCAATGTCTTTACATAGTAGTTGTAAAAAACTGTTTTCTCCAAAATTCATCAATGTTATTTATGAGGAGGTTAGTCCAATGTAAGCTATTTTGCCATTACTAGAAGTTGAACTGCAGATACTCTCAGTGTGTAAGAGAAGCCAGAAGTACAGATTTTTTTTTAACATATTTATTGGAGTATAATTGCTTTACAGTGGCGTGTTAGTTTCTGCTTTATAACAAAGTGAATCAGTTATACATACACATATGTCCCCATATCACCTCTCTCTTGCATCTCCTTCCCTCCCACCCTCCCTAACCCACCCCTCTAGGTGGTCAGAAAGCACCGAGCTGATGTCCCTGTGCTATGCAGCTGCTTCCCACTAGCTATCTATGTTTGGTAGTGTATATATGTCCATGTCACTGTCTCACTTTGTCCCAGCTTACCCGTCCCCTCCCTGTATCCTCAAGGCCATTCTCTAGTCGGTCTGCATCTTTATTCCCGTCTTGCCCCTAGGTTCTTCTGATCATTTTCTTTTTCTTTTTCATAGATTCCATATATATGTGTTAGAATACGGCATTTGTTTTTCTCTTTCTCACTTACTTCGTTCTGTATGACAGACTCTAGGTCCATCCACCTCACTACAAATAACTCAGTTTCATTCCTTTTTATGGCTAGGTAATATTCCATTCTATGTATGTGCCACATCTTCTTTATCCATTCGTCTGTTGATGGACACTTTGGTTGCTTCCGTGTCCTGGCTATTGTAAATAGTGCTGCAACGAACACTGCAGTACATGACTTTTTTTTCTTTTTCTTTTCTTTTCTTTTTTTTTTTGCTGTACGCGGGCCTCCCTCTCACTGTCGTGGCCTCTCCCATTGCGGAGCACAGGCTCCGGACGCGCAGGCTCAGCGGCCATGGCTCACGGGCCCAGCCGCTCCGTGGCATGTGGGATCTTCCCAGACCGGGGCGCGAACCAGTGTCCCCTGCATCGGCAGGCGGACTCTCAACCACTGCGCCACCAGGAATCCGATTTGGATTCCTTTTATTTCCCTTTCTTCTCTGATTGCTGTGGCTAAAACTTCCAAAACTATGTTGGAAGTTTGCTGGGTCATATAGTAGTTCTATTTTCAGTTTTATAACGAACCTCCATACTGTTCTCTATAGTGGCTGTATCAATTTACATTCCCACCAGCAGTGCAAGAGGGTTCCCTAATTTCCACACCCTCTTCAGCATTTATTGTTTGTAGATTTTTTCATGATGGCGATTCTGACTGCTGTGAGGTCATACCTCGTAGTTTTGATTTGCATTTCTCTAATGATTAATGATGTTGAGCATTCTTTCATGTGTTCGTTGGCATTCTGTATATCTTCTTTGGAGAAATGTCTATTTAGGTCTTCTGCCCATTTTTGGATTGGGTTGTTTGTTTTTTTAATGTTGAGCTGCATGAGCTGCTTGAATGTTTTGGAGATTAATCCTTTGTCAGTTGCTTCATTTGCAAATATTTTCTTCCATTCTGAGGGTTGTTTTTTGTCTTGTTTATTGTTTCCTTTGCTGTGCAAAAGCTTTTAAGTTTCATTAGGTCCCATTTGTTTATTCTTGTTTTTATTTCCATCTCTCTAGGAGGTGGGTCAAAAAGTATCTTGCTGTGATTTATGTCATAGAGTGTTCTGCCTATGTTTTCCTCTAAGAGTTTGATGGTGCCTGGCCTTACATTTAGGTCTTTAATCCATTTTGAGTTTATCTTTGTGTATGGTGTTAGGGAGTGTTCTAGTTTCATTCTTTTACATGTAGCTGTTCAGTTTTCCCAGCACCACTTATTGAAGAGGGTGTCTTTTCTCCACTGTATATTCTTGCCTCCTCTATCAAAGACAGGGTGACCATATGTGCGTGGGCTTATTTCTGGGCTTTCTGTCCTGTTCCATTGATCTATATTTCTGTTTTTGTGCCAGTACCATACTGTCTTGATTATTGTAGCTTTGTAGTATAGTCTGAAGTCAGGGAGCCTGATTCCTCCAGCTCTGTTTTTCTTTCTCAAGATTGCTTTGGCTATTCGGGGTCTTTTGTGTTTCCATACAAATTGTGAAATTTTTTGTTCTAGTTCTGTGAAAAATGCCAGTGGTACTTTGATAGGGATCGCATTGAATCTGTAGATTGCTTTGGATAGTAGAGTCATTTTCACAATGTTGATTCTTCCAATCCAAGAACATGGTATATCTCTCCATCTATTTGTATCATCTTTGATTTCTTTCATCAGTGTCTTATAATTTTCTGCATACAGGCCTTTTGTCTCCTTAGGTAGGTTTATTCCTAGGTATTTTATTCTTTTTGTTGCAGTGGTAAATGGGAGTGTTTTCTTAATTTCACTTTCAGATTTTTCATTATTAGTGTATAGGAATGCAAGAGATTTCTGTGCATTAATTTTGTATCCTGCCACATTACCAAATTCATTGATTGGCTCTAGTAGTTTTCTGGTAGCATCTTTAGGATTCTCTATGTATAGTATCATGTCATCTGCAAACAGTGACAGCTTTACTTCTTCTTTTCCGATTTGGATTCCTTTTATTTCCCTTTCTTCTCTGATTGCTGTGGCTAAAACTTCCAAAACTATGTTGAATAAGACTGGTGAGAGTGGGCAACCTTGTCTTGTTCCTGATCTTAGTGGAAATGGTTTCAGTTTTTCACCATTGAGGACGATGTTGGCTGTGGGTTTGTCATATATGGCCTTTATTAGGTTGAGGAAAGTTCACTCTGTGCCTACTTTCCGGAGGGTTTTTATCATAAGTGGGTGTTGAATTTTGTCAAAGCTTTCTCTGCATCTATTGAGATGATCATATGGTTTTTCTCCTTCAGTTTGTTAATATGGTGTATCACGTTGATTGATTTGCGTATATTGAAGAATCCTTGCATTCCTGGGATAAACCCCACTTGATCATGTTTTATGATCCTTTTAATGTGCTGTTGGATTCGGTTTGCTAGTATTTTGTTGAGGATTTTTGCATCTACGTTCGTCAGTGATATTGGCCTGTAGTTTTCTTTCTTTGTGACATCTTTGTCTGGTTTTGCTATCACGGTGATGGTGGCCTCGTAGAATGAGTTTGGGAGGGTTCCTCCCTCTGCTATATTTTGGAAGAGTTTGAGAAGGATAGGTGGTAGGTCTTCTCTAAATGTTTGATAGAATTCGCCTGTGAAGCCATCTGGTCCTGGGCTTTTGTTTGTTGGAAGATTTCTAATCACAGTTTCAATTTCAGTGCTTGTGATTGGTCTGTTCATATTTTCTATTTCTTCCTGGTTCAGTCTTGGAAGGTTGGGCATTTCTAAGAATTTGTCCATTTCTTCCAGGTTGTCCATTTTATTGGCATATTGTTTCTTGTAGTAATCTCTCATGAGCCTTTGTATTTCTGCAGTGTCAGTTGTTACTTCTCCTTTTTCATTTCTAATTCTATTGATTTGAGTCTTCTCCCTTTTTTTCTTGATGAGTCTGGCTAATGGTTTATCAATTTGTTTATCTTCTCAGAGAACCAGCTTTTAGTTTTATTGATCTTTGCTATTGTTTCCTTCATTTCTCTTCCATTTATTTCTGACCTGATCTTTATGATTTCTTTCCTTCTGCTAATTTTGGGCTTCTTTTGTTCTTCTTTCTCTAATTGCTTTAGGTGTAGGGTTAGGTTGTTTATTTGAGTTGTTTCTTGTTTCTTGAGGTAGCTATAAACTTCCCTCTTAGAACTACTTTTGCTGCATCCCATAGGTTTTGGGTTGTTGTGTTTTCATTGTCATTTGTTTCTAGGTGTTTTTTGATTTCCTCTTTGATTTCTTCAGTGATCTCTTGGTTATTAAGTAGTGTGTTGTTTAGCCTCCATGTGTTTGTATTTCTTACAGATTTTTTCCTGTAATTGATATCTAGTCTAATAGCATTGTGGTCGGAAAAGATACTTGATACGATTTCAGTTTGCTCAAATTGACCAAGGCTTGATTTGTGACCCAAGATATGATCTACTCTGGAGAATGTTCCATGAGCACTTGAGAACAATGCGTATTCTGTTGTTTTTGGATGGAATGTCCTATAAATATCAATTAAGTCCATCTTGTTTAATGTATCATTTAAAGCTTGTGTTTCCTTCTTTATTTTCATTTTGGATGATCTGTCCATTGGTGTAAGTGGGGTGTTAAAGTCCCCTACTATGACTGTGTTACTGTAAATTTCCCCTTTTATGGGTGTTAGTATTTGCCTTGCGTATTGACATGCCTCTATGTTGGGTGCATAAATATTTACAGTTGTCATGTCTTCTTCTTGGATTGATCCCTTGATCATTATGTAGTGTCCTCCTTTGCCTCTTGTAATAGGCTTTGTTTTAAAGTCTATTCTGTCTGATGTGAGAATTGCTACTCCAGCTTTCTTTTGATTTCCATTTGCTTGGAATCTTTTTCCATCCCCTCACTTTCAGTCTACATGGGTCCCTAGGTCTGAAGTGGGTCTCTTGTAGACAGCATATATATGGATCTTGTTTTTGTATCCATTCAGCCAGTCTGTGTCTTTTGGTTGGAGCATTTAATCCATTTACATTTAAGGTAATTATCGATATGTATGTTCCTATTACCATTTTTTAAATTGTTTCGGGTTTATTATTGTAGGTCTTTTTCTTCTCTTGTGTTTTCTGCCTAGAGTAGTTCCTTTAGCATTTGTTGTAAAGCTGGTTTGGTGGTGCTGAATTCTCTTAGCTTTTGTTTGTCTGTAAAGGTTTTAATTTCTCCATCAAATCTGAATGAGATTTCTGCTGGGTAGAGTAATCCAGGTTGTAGGTTTTTCTCTTTCATCACTTTAAAGATGTCTTGCCATTCCCTTCTGGCTTGCAGAGTTTCTGCTGAAAGATCAGCTGTTAACCTTATGGGGGTTCCCTTTTATGTCTTTTGTTGTTTTTCCCTTGCTGCTTTTAATATTTTTTGTTTGTATTTAATTTTTGATAGTTTGATTAATATGTGTCTTGGCGTGTTTCTCCTTGGATTTATCCTCTATGGGACTCTCTGTGCTTCCTGGACTTGATTAGCTATTTCCTTTCCCATATTAGGGAAGTTTTCAACTATAATCTCTTCAAATATTTTCTCAGTCCCTTTCTTTTTCTCTTCTTCTTCTGGGACCCCTATAATTCGAATGTTGGTGCATTTAATGTTGTCCCAGACGTCTCTGAGACTGTCCTCCGTTCTTTTCATTCTTTTTTCTATATTCTGCTCTGCAGTAGTTATTTCCACTATCTTATCTTCCAGGTCACTTATCCGTTCTTCTGCCTCAGTTATTCTGCTACTGATCCCTTCTAGAGAATTTTTAATTTCATTTATTGTGCTGTTCATCACTGTTTGTTTGCTCTTTAGTTCTTCTAGGTCCTTGTTAAACGTTTCTTGTAATTTCTCCATTCTATTTCCAAGATTTTGGATCATCTTTACCATCATTATTCTGTATTCTTTTTCAGGTAGACTACCTATTTCCGCTTCATTCGTTAGGTCTGGTGGGTTTTTACCTTGCCCCCTCATCTGCTGTGTGTTTCTCTGTCTTCTCATTTTGCTTAACTTACTGTGTTTGGGGTCTCCTTTTGGCAGGCTGCAGGTTCGTAGTTTCCATTGTTTTTGGTGTCTGTCCTCAGTGGCAAAGGTTGGTTCAGTGGGTTGTGTAGGCTTCCTGGTGGAGGGGACTAGTGCCTGTGTTCTGGTGGATGAGGCTGGATCTTGTCTTGCTGGTGGGCAGCTCCATGTCTGGTGGTGTGTTTTAGGGTGTCTGTGGCCTCATTATGATTTTAGGCAGCCTCTCTGCTAATGGGTGGGGTTGTGTTCCTGTCTTGCTAGTTGTTTGGCATATGATGTCCTGCACTGTATCTTGCTGGTCAATGAGTGGAGCTGGATCTTGGTGTTGAGATGGAGATCTCTGGGAGATTTTCACCGTTTGATATTACCTGGAGCTGGGAGGTCTCTGGTGGACCAGTGTCCTGAACTTGGCTCTCCCAGCTCAGTGGTACAGCCCTGATGCCTGGCTGGAGCATCAAGAGCCTGTCCTCCACATGGCTGAGAATTAAAGGGAGAGAAAAAAGAAGGAAAGAAGGAAGAAGGTAAAATAAAATAAAGTAAGATAAAATAAAATAAATTATTAAAGTAAAAAGTAATTATGAAGAAAAAAGTTTTTTTAAGTAATATAAAAAAAATGGGCAGACAGAACCCTAGGACAAATGGTAAAAAAGCAAAGCTATACAGACAAAATCACACACAGAAGCATACACATACACACAAAAAGAGAAAAAGACCAAGATCAGCAAAAGATCAAGATGAAGAAGAAAATTAATTACTTGGGGCTGAGTGAACTGATGAGTTTGATTATAATTTCTGTGACTTTATATTTGAATAAAAAAAACAAAAAGAGAAAAAGGGGGGGAAAAATATATATATATCGTTGCTCCAAATGTCTCCCTCCTCAATTTGGGATGATTTGTTGGCTATTCAGGTATTCCACAGATGAAGGGCATATCAATTTGATGGTGGAGATTTAATCCGCTGCTTCTGAGGCTGCTGGGAGGGATTTCCCTTTCTCTTCTTTGTTCAGCTTTGGATTTGG
>NW_006795130.1:799082-818425 GCF_000442215.2 Lipotes vexillifer | reverse complement strand
AGTGACCTGTGCTCGCACACAGGCTTCTTGGTGGTGGCAGCAGCAGCCTTAGCGTCTCATGCCCGTCTCTGGGGTCCGCGCTGATAGCCGCGGCTCGCGCCCGTCTCGAGCTCCTTCAGGCGGCGCTCTGAATCCCCCCTCCTTACGCACCAGGAAACAGAGGCAAGAAAAAGTCTCTTTCCTCTTCAGCAGCTGCAGACTTTTTCCCGGATTTCCTCTCGGCTAGCCGTGGCGCACTAGCCGCCTTCACGCTGTGTTCACGCCGCCAACCCCAGTCCTCTCCCTGCGCTCCGACCGAAGCCCGAGCCTCAACTCCCAGTCCCGCCCGCCCCGGCCGGTGAGTAGACAAGCCTCTCGGGCTGGTGAGTGCCGGTCGGCCCCGATCCTCTGTGCGGGAATCTCTCCGCTTTGCCCTCCGCACCCCCGTTGCTGTGCTGTCCTCCGCGGCTCCGAAGCTCCCCGCTCCGCCTCCCGCAGTCTCTGCCCGCGAAGGGGCTTCTAGTGTGTGGAGACCTTTCCTCCTTCACAGCTCCCTCCCAGAGGTGCAGGTCCCGTCCCTATTCTTTTGTCTCGGGTTTTTCTATTTTCTTTTGCCCTACCCAGATACGTGGGGAGTTTCTTGCCTTTTGGGAGGTCTGAGGTCTTCTGCCAGCGTTCAGTAGGTGTTCTGTAGGAGCTGTTCCACATGTAGAGGTATTTCTGATGTATTTGTGGGGAGGAAGGCGATCTCCGCGTCTTACTCTTCCGCCATCTTGAAGCTCCTTCAGAAGTATGGATTTTTATATGAAACCTCTTGATTATTCATTGTATGCAGCTATATCACTATTTAAATACCTTGTATGGAGCAAAAAAAAACCCAGTCCTGCCTATGGGTCAGATATGGCTTGTTGGCCCACAGTTTGCAGATTTTGAACTAGAATTAATATTTTTGATTCTCAGCAAAGTGGTTTCTCTTTGGCCAGGTTCATGTCCCTTTCTCTACCTGCTAGAATAGACAAATTTTCAGATGCTGTGACACTAGGTAGAGTATCATGGGAGATATTGGAGAGTAACTCTTGCAGAATACGGGCAAGCAGTAGAGCCAGCTGGAGAAAGGAGCACCATGGCAGGTGATTACGGGCCTGCTTTCTCCTCTTCCACTTGGCCCACTAAGTGTTCTTGGCACAGAGAGGACAGGTAGACTGATGGGCTGAATCCAGCTCTCCTCAGATCTTCCTTATCTTTAAGGTTGCCAATTCATCCCCAGGCCCATGTGAGCCGTTTGATGTTCTAATCCAAAGCACTGTCACGCTGGAGAACTTTGTTCTGACCTCTCCCCTGTCACCAAATGTCATTGCGCCCCTGTGCAGACAGACATGGAACATGTGGCTGCACCTGGGGCCTTGGGGTACTTCCCTCAAAAATGGCAGATTTAGGACCAGACAAGGAATTGGTACATCAGCCATAAATCCTGAGAAGGATAATGCCAGATTCATTTGGCTGCTGGCATTTGGTTTGTGAGTATGTTAAAGGTCTCTGAACGTCTTAGAGGAGTCTGATGAGAAAAATATGGTTCAGACTGCCCATCTCCATTTTTTGTTGAGCTTTGTGTGCTCAACAAGTAGGCAGGTGGAGCCATTAAGTATTTGGGCTTCCAGGTCTGGCCCTTTCCAATTTTATAACTTTAGTAACTTTGTCTTGAAACTCCAGTTTCCTTTTCCTGGGCTCCTTTCATTTTCTATGGGGGATTCCCTCCTGCTGTGGGCAGGCTTCTCATTTCCTTATGCTGTCACTCTCCTTAGCCAAGCATCCACTCTCAGGACAACATCTGATGTCAGCCACAGTGCAGTAGCATGATAACATTTCAGAACTGGAAGAAACTTTTCAGGACTTGTGGTTCAACACCTTCATGTCACAGAGGAGGACCCTGAGGGGGAGAGGAGAGGGCAGGTTACCTGAAACCATACAGCCATTTGGGGCAAAGATACACCAAGAACTCTGTTTTCTAGACCCCTCTTCCCCTTGTCCGTCACTTTTCTTCATCTTACTGCAGCAGTTTAACTTTGACATGAAATTAAGGCAGAACATTTTCTCTGGGGTAAAAATCCTCTCCCTCTAAGGTGGATAATTTGCCCCATCTTCTTCTGTTCTTAATTCTCGTGTTGTACTAGTTTGAACAATGTGGAAATTGCCAGTGTTTAAGCAGTTTTGACCTACAAAATGGCAGTTTCATATGGCTCAAGCTAACACTTAGGATTTGACATACAGCCCAGGCCACCTAGGCTTTTGCTTTGGGCGATTATTGACTTGCGGGTGCGGGGGTGGGGGGCGGGGGTATTTGGCTCAGGTGACTGCACCGTGATGCTAATGAGCTCAGGTCAGAGGTCCTAGGACTGTGTGGGCTTCTGAGCTTGTCCTTTTCCCCATCCCAGTTGACAAACCTTACTCCAGGCAGCCACCCTGACAGTGATGTTCCAGATGGGGCTGGAGAGCACAGTGAGGGAGGCTGGACCCCATCGCTGACTGCTGTGGTGCAGTGGAAAATGAAGTGGCCTGCAGTGCTCATGAGCCTGACTCTGAGTCTCAGATCCACTCCTCTTTAGCTGGTGACCTTGGACTTAAGTTCTTTGGTTTTTAGGTTTCTCATCTTTAAAATAGGAATGTAAAGATTTCCTTCATGATGTGTGAAAATTAAGTGACTCCAGCCCCACATTTAGTGCTTGATGATTGTGAGGGTTAAAGGTGGCTTCTCTCAAGTCGTAGACTGGCTGTTAGAGTCTGACAACAGCCTTCTATGTCCTTTGCAGGGAAATGCTGCTTCTACCCATCGATTATCAGGGAGTTCCAGCCAGGTTCCAACTGCCCTGTGATAATGCAGTATTTTTTTTCCCCAAGCAGGTTAGGAACTGATATCCCCATTATGTAGCATATCATGAAATGAATGTTATTGTTAAGTATAAGGACAGGACATATTAGTGCTATCTTTTATTACACAGTCTTCATTATAAAAGAACAGCTATAGCTAGGGTCGTCCCCATTTGATAGGTAGCTAGACATTGTTCTTGTGCTGTTGGCTCTGATTAAGGCTGGGATAATGCACTGTTCCTTCCTGTTACGTCCATCAGGAAACAAGGCAGACCAAGGTAAAACAGATGAGCGTATGTTGGCAACAGATTAAAAAGACTGGTGTAAAGTCCATTAATAATTCTCATATTTAGGATTTGCTTTCTACTGTACTCACCAAATCTGCGACATTTAATCTCTTCTTTGCGAGACCAGCTGAGAGAACCTTTTTCCCCTTCTGAGTGATAGGCCTGGATTTTCTGAGACAGAGCATTTGTCTGTCAGGGCCCATGGCTGCTGTGGTGATTTACTTGCCGTCAGATGATGTTGGTGTCCGGTTGGTGATACAGCCTTGCTGGATATGGGGAAATTTGTTACCTTTAGCTTTGACAGGAAGATAATTGCTGATGGTTAACAGAACTGAGCCAAAGCCATTGGTTTTTCAGTAACACAAGTACAGGACTGGCTTTAAGAACCCTGTTTTTCCCTGCATAAATGTCGGTTCCAGTTTTTTGTTTTCTTTTTGTAAAATGTGTGTGTGTGTGTGTGTGTGTGTATTTTGATGGAAATGTACCAGAGTATTCTCTTTTTTTTTTTTTGTTTAATGCTAGCAGTGTACTAGCATGAGGACTGAGGGAATGTTTGTTCACTCTACAAAGAAAAGAGATTATGGGAGATTTGAGAGAGAGAGAGAGAGAGTGAGTGTGTGTGTGTGTGTGTGTGTGTGTGTGTGTGTGTGTGTGTGTGTGTGTGTGTGTGTGTGTGTGTGTGTGTGTAGGAGGAGTGTGGTGTCCTGCAATACCAGAGGCAGCCAGCCACTTGGAAAAGAGGTTTATCATCAGTGGGACATTGTTTTGTTAGGCACCTCTCCTGAGAATACGTGAATCTGGGCCTCCGTCACGTTGCTTGTCAATTTTTCTTCACACTGTGCAATCAAGTGATTGCTTAGACAATACTTTGTAATGTTTGAGCCTCAAGGGCTTCTCAGTAAAAGTCTTAACAGGATAGGAACAAGCTCGGAGCATCCCAAGGGATAGAAATGTGCTTCACAGAGCAGTGGGCAGGTTCTGGACTTGGGAGGATGGTGGGCACACACAGTTCTTCTGGAAGACAGGGGAGGGGGCAGCCCATGGGGTATAATTTGAGAAGTCTCTGGAAGGAGCGTGGACAGTGGAATAGAGCTGTCCTCTTGTCCTCTCTCCTCGGGCCATTGTAATGACAGGCCCCTGAAAAGCCCCAGTGTTGTTATTCTCCCTTCGGAGACCTGGATTTAGAAGTTGAGATGTTCTGCCTCAGTGACTTGGTGGGCTTTGGAGGTGTCAGTATTCACCTACAGGGAAGCTTACTTTCTGGGGAGCTGAGTCTTCTGACCTGCAATTGCTGTGTGCTGAGAGGAGCAGTTCACCTCCTTTTTCTTCTGCATTTTGGAGAGTTTCCAACTTCTTCCCCCAAGATTTGGAAAGGGGGAGAGAAGTGTGGGTACTATCAAGTGAAATATTGGTGTTATAACTTGTTCTTGGCAACAGGAATACTCTTCCTGAAAGCTTAGGGAACTCTAGGTCCTCCAGCTTTGCAGGAGACCGTCTCCTGAATCATCATGGTGTCTAGAGGTGGGAGTCTAGAAGAGCCTTTGTCAAGATGCCAGGATTTCTAAGAGGAGCCAGATGTTGCCCTCTTTGTTCAGCCATGTGCCCAACGTGTATGGATGACCTTAACCTTTGGAGGCTGGGCTTATCACCCATCCTCATTCCTCACATCTGTCCAGTCGCCAAGCACTCATCATCCTTTGCCGATAGAGTTGTCACAGCCCTCCCCTTCTTGCCCTCTCTGTAGCCACTGCCCTCATCAAGGCTCTCATCAGATCCTGCCTCGACTTTTTTTTTTTTGCGGTACGCGGGCCTCTCGCCGCAGCAGCCTCTCCCGTTGCAGAGCACAGGCTCCAGATGCACAGGCTCCGGACGCGCAGGCTCAGCGGCCATGGCTCACGGGCCCAGCCGCTCCGCGGCATGTGGCATCTTCCCGGCCGGACTGGGGCACAAACCCGTGTCCTCTGCATCGGCAGGCGGACTCTCAACCACTGGGCCACCAGGGAAGCCCTCACTCGACTTTTATAATGGCACCTTAGCTAGTTTGTGCCTTCACCTTCCCTTCCCTTGAACATATCGTACTCATTGATTCCGTACTTTTCTTTGTAGGACATTGGTGGGGCTGACAGCAGTGTACTGTTTATATCCTATGACTTCCTACCTGTTCAGACTTGCCCCCTCTTTTCTTCCAGACTGTACACTCCTTGAGGGCTTAGTTGAAATTCTGTTTGTTCTGAAATGTTCATTCCTCTCATCCCTGCCCATTACATTCTCTTTTCATTCAAGGACGCACATCAGTGCCATCACCCCCAAAAAGTACTTCCTATTTACCCTAACTAGAAAGACGTACTCTTTGGGGACCGCTTGCTGTATTATTACTACTAATGCTGTTCACTGTGCACTCATGTCTCTGTTGCTTCTGGCTGGTAGGCCCTTGAGGGCCAGGGCCAGGTCTTGCTCTCCTTGTCTCTCTGCCCCCTGGGACTGCCCTTTGCACAGTGATCGCTCACTCACATGTGGTGAGTGAGTGAATGAAGTTAGAGTTTGATGATAGACTCACAACTCCTGAGTAGTTTATTGCTAATGCCTGGTAAATGACTTAATTCTTTAAGTTAGGTTTTTATTATTATTATTATTATTGAGAACCCACCGTACACATATCAGCATTTTCTCCAGAAATACGGGGAAGTACACATAGATCATGACTTCCTGATTCCACACCCAAGGCAGACACCAGCACTTGGTCTCCGCATCCTCTGATATGGTTGCGAATTTGGCTCGGAAAGTCAGTCCTGGCTGCTGCTACCAATCATTTGAGTCAGATTTGGAAGCAAAACTTTCCCGCCATCTGCAGTTCTGTTATGGTGAGAGGTCCTGAGAAGGCTGACGTTGTCCTTTCCCAAGGGTACTTACTGTTCACAAAGGAGATTAAGTCAATATTTGTAAAGCACTTAGTATGTGGAACATTTAGAAAATAAGACACTAAAGGATTCAGAGCTAAATGGGTGTGTGTGGGGGGGGGGGGGGGGGTGAAGACAGTAAGTTACCAGGGGAGCTTGGAAAGTGAGAGAGCATGCAGGCCCAGTGCAATCAGAGAAAGCTTCCTGGAGGAGGGGGCTCTAAGGGCCCCTGAGAGGACAGCCTGTGGCAGGGGGAGAAACAGCCCAGGCAGCTACTCAGAGGAGGCAAACCTGGAGAGACGAGAGATTTACGTTCTTTTCTCGTGGTCGGGCAACCTCTAGAGACGGAGAGGCCACAAGTCACAAGGCCCTGGGATGCTTCCCCAGCATTCTCCTTGACTCAAGAGCTGATGCTCATCACTGAAGAATCCTTTTTAAATTCTTTACTGTGAGCGAGCATTAAAAAAAAAAAAAAAAAAAATCATCATTCTTGAAATCTGCCTTTAACCCCCAGATCATCTTTTTCCATTTCTACTCTCTGGATAGTGAAAAACGGGAAGATTTCTGTGTGTTTGTTCTGCTCTCCATGGGTAAACTCTCTTCCCGCATGATAAATACACATTTGAAAATATTGATTTGCTGCTACCCCTTTGAAAAGCTTAAGAAGGTTGACCTCTGCCTTGGCGTTCTCAGACTTGAATTTTTCAGACTGACCAATCGACCCTGCAAAAGGCTGAGAAACATTACCTGCGGTCCTGGAGGGCCTTTCCCAGAGACTGAGGATGCGGTGGTGGCAGCTTGGCAAATTCCTGAAAGGAGCAACTCTTAATAAAATGCTGTGTGTCTGTGGCTCAAATCTAATGACTTTTCAGTAGCTTGTAGGAATGGGGGAATCTCCATTGTAGAGCCCGAGAGAGTCACCCCAAGGGAAGTGCCATTTTCTAGATGTCTCAGAAACCCTGGGGTCCCCACGCCCACCGTGGAGGATACTGTGTCATGCCTTAAAGTTGGCTTCTTCTCTGCCTCCCGCCCCCATCCCACCAATTGCTCTCATTTTATTTTTTTCCTTGGTTTTACCACTGTGTGACCTCGTGTTGTATTTTTTCTGAATGACAATGAAAGTAATTGAAAATATTGATTGGCAGTACAGTTAAGTTGTCAACACAACCATTTAATTTGTCAGGAGGACTTGTTAAATTGTCAAAAATCATATAAAAAAACTCCTTCAGTCACTGATGATATACATTAGAGATGTTCATGAATCAGATGGGCCATTTTGGAGATAAGTGTTGAAGAGGAATTCTAAAATGGTTTTCTTCAGCTATGTTTGTGTTCTCCTTTTTTTCTCTGTCTCCTATCTTTTGCTCTGTCTCTCTGATCACACGTGACAAAGAATATTGGAATGGTTTTGGGGAGATCAGATGAGTGAGGGAGACTTGGTGTTTGGGGGCTTCACTAAGTGTATCTGATGACGGAAGGTCATTTTATCCCAATTCAATTAGGATAATCTGAAGCAGATGCCCTGACAAGAGGCTTGGACGGTTCCTTCCCCCTGTTATGTGTAGAATGTAAAACATGGATCTTGGGGGATTTTTTTTTTTTTTAAGAAAATTATCTTTTAGGGGTTCTGGGCTCTTGGCTCTGCCAGCCCTGTATGAGGGTGGGTGGGCAACATCCAGCTTCCTGTTCAGATTTTTGAGACACTGCTGGACACTTCCTGCATTTTCACTGTTGTTCATTTAGTTCCTGAAAAGCTTATGTTCCTAAGCGGGATTGGAATTAGCTCTATCTAGATTAATTTAAGAATTATGCGCTCTGCTACCCATTGGTCAAAACAAGTCAGGTCATTCTTGATATTGTCAGTCTCTAGCTCTACTTAATATCATAGTATATTAGCGCTCAGAAATCCAACTTGATCTAGCTTAAGGTAATAAAGGATTTTACTTGTGTCACTCCCATAGTTCACAGGGGGGCTAGTGTGGCAGGGAGGGTTCTACAAACGGCCCCCAAAGATCCCTCGCCCCCTAGTCCTGAGAATGGCGACTGTGATCTCACTGCCATGATCGTGTTAGGGTATAATGCACAGTAGACCCTAAAAATGGAGATTTTCCAGGTGGGCCTAATCTAATCACATGGTCCTTAAAAGCACAGACCTCTCTTTAGCTAGTCAAAGAAGAGGACCTCACAGATATTTGAAGCAGGAGAGGGATTTGACACGCCATAGCTGCCTTGATGATGGAGAGGCTCTTGTGAGAACGTATCCAGGCAGATCCTAGAAGCAGAAAGTGAGGCCCAGCAGGCAGCCAGGAAGGAATCAGAGACATCAGGTCTATAGCTGCAAGGATCTGGATTTTGCCTGTAACCTGAATGAGCTCGGAAGGTGCTTTTTTCCCTAGGGCTGCTGTATAAGAGCCCACCCTGACCAACACCTTGATCTTGACTTTCTGATACCCTGAATGTAGAACCCAGCTGAGGGCTGGGGCGGTTGAATGCAGTCCTAGGATTGTAATCGTGCATCCACTTCTGTGGCGAGAAGCCAAGGTATATCCCATGATAGGCAGTGATAAAAATCTATGTCTAACTTAGTCTAAAAGAACTACTTTAATAAGTATAAAATAAAAATTCAAAGTGATTGGAAAGCGTTATGTTTCAGTTTAATAGCTTTGTTTTTCTCAGTGGTATATAAAATCGTGGAGTATTAAAATCAATGGCATATTAGATTCAAGTAATTTTAAATAAAACATTTTTACGTATTACACATTAGTTATCTTATAAAGTAGGAATATTTTACTGGAAGAAGTGGAAATTGGAGTTTTGGCATGGTGATTGGCTAGAGTAATTGGTGCCTTTTTAAATTCACAGTTGCTAAGGTGCCTCTAGATTAGAATCCAGGAGAATGGGTCACGAGCCTGACCTGGATTAAAGCTATGCTAGTCGTGTGCCTCAGCCTCTCCACTCCACAGATGGCTGCTCTCTACCACCTCACATGCCCCTGGGCTCTCAGCTGGAATTTGTGGTCAGACAGGAGTGGGTTCAGAGGTGAGGTTTAGGACCAAAAGTGTTTGGAGAAGGTGCCTTGGGTATTTGTGTAAAATGACCTCACTTGGTATTCTGCTATAGCAAAAAGAATACACGAGACCATCTATTTGTAGCATATTTGCCATTAACTAGCTGTGAGACCTCAGTGTCAGCATTCACCTGCCTTGGGGTTCTCTGTTTCTACATCTGTGTAATGCGAGCACTGAACCATAGCACCTCACATGTTGATGGCAGCACACGTGTTTTATTTCTACAAAATTTGCACAGTGCCTCCTTCGTTGCATTGCTTTGGTTTCCCATTTCTTTGTAAGTTGGCTCCTGTTTTTTGAGTGCCTGTCGCTTGCTGAGCTCTGCACAGGAGAGAAGCTGAAGATGTGGTCTTGACCCTCAGGGAGTTTACATTTTCATTCCAGGGAGAGGACAGAAATCTGAAATAGGACTAGTTGAAAGACGATGTGAGTAGCCAGCAGAATGATCACTGTGAACTAGTAGGAACTGCAACATTCTGGAGTGGAGTTTGTTTGGTTTATTAGCAAGGAACAGCTGGAGGGTGAGGGGTAAATGGTCTGTAAACTGAAATAAATCAGGAGTTCTTACTGTGTTTGTCTGGTGGGGTCTCAGAATTGCCTCTTGTTTGTCCTCATCCTGGGCATTTAAATGGGCTGATGTCAGCTGCAGAACACTTAAGAACCTTAGAAGTGGCCCTTTTCCTCTCTGGGCTTCATCATCTGAAGGTCACAGTGGAAATTGTGGATGTCTGAGTCCCCTTTCTTCACATAAGTCTCGACTCAGCCACCAGGGCTTGGGTCACTGCCATAGCCAGTTCAGAGTCGTCTAATACTGTCAGTGTTTCTGCTCCCTGAGGTCATTCAGGGCCCCAGGCTCCTTCCTGGTTGCTCTGCCATTCTTTTCTTTTGTTTTTTCTTTTTGTGGTACGTGGGCCTCTCACTGCTGTGGCCTCTCCCGTTGCAGAGCACAGGCTCCGGACGCGCAGGCTCAGTGGCCATGGCTCACGGGCCCAGCCGCTCCGCGGTATGTGGGATCTTCCTGGACCGGGGCACGAACCCGTGTCCCCTGCATCGGCAGGCGGACTCCCAACCACTGCACCACCAGGGAAGCCTTGCTCTGCCATTCTTTAACCAGTTGGCCTTGTCTTCATGGCCAGAGCTGGCGCACCAACAACATGATGTGCTCTATTCCATGGGAAGAAGGGAGGCATAGCCAGCTTCCTCCTGCAGGATATGACATCACCTTTGCACACAACACATTACTGATAGGCTGCTGGCTTGATCTTAGTCACACGGCAGCACAGAGCTGAAGGGTCGCTGGGAGATGTAGGCTCTAGCTGGACTGCCATGTATCCTGCTGCAGTTCAGGGGGGATTCTGCTACTGAAAGGGAGAAGGCGGGGAGTGTGTTGGGGACAGTTAGCAGTTTGCATTTTGCCTGCCCACTCACTCAGCAGTGAGCCCTTTGTAGCCAGCATTTATACCTCTCACCTTCATGACCCCAGTGTTTATCCTAGAACTTAGTCCATAATAGGTATTTAAGAAATGTTTTCTAAAGGAAGGAACACATCATTGAATGAGGGAAGAAAGGGATCGGGGACGGCACCCACAGTTTGGGGGGCCTTCTTTCTTTTGTGCCCCAGGCCATGTTCTTTGTATCTGAACACTTTTAGCTGAACCATGAGTGGGCTTGTGCTGAGTTCAGCCCGTGAGAGGACGCTTGGCTACACCCGCCATGCAGTCTTTGAACCCAGGACTTGGGGAGATGGAGGAATATTTCATTAATCCGTGCACCATTTAGCCTCCTTATCGAATGGCCCAGACCTCTTCTTTGTTACGGACAACAATGAAGGGTGCCTTTAAGAAATCTCCAGTGAGTACCGAGGCATTGCAGATTAGGTCAGTAGCACTGCTGCTAGGTTGAGCATGATAGATGAGCAGGAGAATGAGTTTCTGCTGCACGGTATTGTGAAATCTTTTCATTGTCACCAACGGGCCTATGAGGAACTGATGAATGAGGGAGCAAGTGTCAGAAACGCCCTTCCTTGCCCCAGTACAGTTTTAATATCTCCCTGAGCTACAGGATGAGTATTGATAAAAAGTAAAGTTTAAAAATAGCCACGGAGTGATGGGTAGCCATGATTTAAGGAGAACAGCAATGGAGTTAGAGAGGGTTCATTTTCCTGAAAGCACATGAGAGGGAAGAGAACGAGAGGGAGAGAGAGAGGAGGAGGAGAGAAGTGGCAGAGCCGGCCTGCGAGGGGGCAGGAGGCTTTTATAAGAAGCTAATGTGATGAGGATGACGAGGGCTTTGATGGATGAGTTAGATCCATCTGGTCGCAGTATATGTAATAAATAGCCGTGCTCGGTTTTGACCTCTCCCACTTAACAGACACATCTTTCTCTTTTGGGATATCCAGGAGGGAGCTTCCATTAGAGGAGAGAACCCGTCATGAGCCAGAGCCGCGGATGTCTATGGGCTTGTGCAGAGGGCAGAAAGGAGATGGGATCCGAGTTACAGGTTTACAAACTGAAAACTGGAGCCTGCACGCCTTGCTGAAGATGATACTGGTGCCGGAAATGCATTTTTAGGGCTGCGGCTGGTGCTGATGCGAGGGGAGGGTGGGGAGGAGGAGGGCAGGGGGTGGGCGTCGGTCCCGAGGGCTGTGTGAGGGACACCTTGGCTTCTTGCTCACGGCAGAGCCTGACTCTCTTTGTCACACCTTCCCTTTGCTGTGAGCAAACGTTAAATGAAGCCGGAATTGATTGGGTCTATAACTAGGTGTGCCATTTTTAACTGGGATGCTTTGTGAGTGGGGGATTCTGGTCAATTCAATTTTCCGGTTACCTTGTTGGAAACATTATAAAATGTGTTTGCTCATATTCCTCCCTTAGAAAATTCACAAGAGTGAGTTTATCATCGCAGGCCTTTGTGTTGGTTTTGGCTTATCGTTTTGCACATCAGTGACTGTTGTCTTCCCCCTGGAGATAGAAAATGTGTCTGAGCCCGTAGCACCCCCAGGGAATTCAAGTTAAAAAGACTAGCCTGATTTCTCTAAAATATGGAGAGGTTTTACTTTTAAAAAATGTTTGGATAGCTGAAGTTTTATGAAACAAGAAACGTGTAGGAGGGAAGTGGAACTTGCCACTTGATTGTAGAGCTGGGAGCACATTTGGAAAGAGAACAGATCTGTCTTCAGGGGGTCAGTGGGAAATATGAGAATATCAGCAACTTGTTTGCTTCCTTGGGATCAAAAGGGTCTTTGAGAAAACCCAGTCAGAAGCCCCGCCCTGCCCCATTTCCCCACTCTCCCTGGAGGAACTTGCTGGAAATGGGGAGCAGGTCGCTGCAGTGACAGACCTCCTGCAGCATCACCCTGTGTCGGGGAGTTCTGTGTTCTGGCCAGCACGGCTGAGTTTTCCTGCTCGTTGTGGGGCACCTCCTGTGTGAGCAGCTGGGGTGTGCAACATGAAAGTTTGAGTCAGAACATCCATCCCCACCACGGTAACTCCTGCCCCTGGGAATGTGGTCAAAGCCATGGACCCTCTGCCCAGAAACGGGCATGCACGTGCACATTTTTTGCATACATTTCAAGTGAGTTTGCCACCCTTGCCCTCTGAATTCTTTGTCAGGTTAAGAACTCAGTTAAGTAATTATGAAAACCTATTACTTACACACTTAAACACACCGACACGTGTATGTATATATATGCCTTTCACACATTTGCTTATACATGTGAAATGACTAACATCATTCAGCTCACATCCAACTTGTTAATGATCAGTATTCAGTACCAAAGGAATCTCAAAACCCTGCCTGTTTAAGAGTGTTTGTTTTTCACGTAATTTAAACACAGTCAAGGTGCTTCTGTTTACTTTGAACGTTAGTTACAAACTATAGCAGAAATTCTCCTTTTGCAAAAAAAAAAAAAGGGTGGGGTGGGATTTAAGGCTACTCAAGTGGGGCCATGCATCCGAACTCCGACTCAGGTTTAGGTTTAGTTTACCTTTGCTACATCCCCGTCACCATCTTCCCTCCTTCCTGTTCTCTGCTACTGTATTTCTCAAATGCCCGGTGCCCTGTCCTGGCCAGTGACCTCTCTTCACAAATGCCCACATACTGAAAACTTACTTTCATTCATCATCCCTTCAAAACTTTGTTTCTTCAGTTTAATTGTCTCAGCTGGGTAGTAGGAGGAAAACAGAGCTCTGAAGCTAACTCTTACTAAAGTGTGAACATCTGACCACTTCAAATTTCCCATGGATAGTCATATTTAAAAGAGGACATGTTTTAACCCAAGTCGAACCCCGGCTACTGAATTTTGGGTAGTACAGCAGTGATGTTAAAACAACCCCAAAAAACCCCCCCAAACGAAAACAAAACTGTTTACAGAAAAGAAAGCAGCTGAAGAGACAAGGATGATGAATGTGGGTATTGTTCTTCATAGGAGAACCACTTGGAGAGATTTGAAGACAGAAATGTACCTCAGTCACCAGGGACAGAAAAGGGAGAATTTTGTAGAATTTCATAGTCGTCATAACTGGAGGTTTCTTTAATGGAGAAGAAAGTGGTTTTTAATAAACCTAGTCTCCAAACTGAAAAGGACCTTCCTCCTTGTAGGGGCAGATTGTCAAACCTTTGGCAGATTTTCGGTGATGTCGTTGTGTGAGAAACATGGGAGCCAAGATGAAAAATGAGAAGCTGTGAATCTTGGGAAGTGGTTCACCCATCCCTAAGGTACCTTCTCTCTTATGAAAATAATTGATGCTTTTTAAAGAAAAAGCAAAGTAGGGAGAAGAAAAATAGTTCCAATAGTCTTGCCAGCCCCCAAATTAAAAAACTCTTAATATTTTGATGTATTTCTTTCCAGTATTATTTGACTTTTTAAATATATACAGTATTTTATATCTTGACTTTTTACTTGATTTTATAGCATGTGTGTTTTCCATATAATTATATACTCCTAATGAAAAGTACTTTAATGACTACATAATCTCCTTGGAGCAAGGTTTTGTTTCATCTTGTTTCACTATTGTTCACTTCACAGGTACATGTAGTCCCCCCTGTATGGGTTTGGGTTTCTTTAGTTTGAAGCCCTAGAAATAGAAATGCTGGGTCAGAGTGTGAACGTGTTGAAGGGTCCCTGAGACCTCTCGCCACATGGCTTGAGTGAGAGGTTAGTGCAGAGTCCACCCCTGTTAGAGCTGAGTCTTGGGCACGGACTTGGTCACATGAGAGAGCCCCTGGTCCTCAGCTGAGGGGTGTAGAGAATCCTCCTTGGAAGTAGAAGAGAGACAGGACTGGGACTCCTTCATAACATCCTCTCAGGTGAGCCTTGGACTACTTCCCTCTGATGGTCTCCTATAAAAAAGTGTTGGTTCGACAGGGCTGCCATAACAAAATACCCTGAACTGGGTGACGCAAACAACAAAAATTTATTCTCTCACAGTTTTGGAGGAGAGAAGTTCAGGATCAAGGTGTGGACAGTGTTGGTTCCTCTGAGGATTGTGAGGGAGAATCTGTTACCTGCCTGTCCCCTAGATTCTGATGGTTTGCCAGCAACTTTGGCGTGCTTTGGCTGGTAGATGCATCCCCCCAATCTCTGCATTCATGTTCACATGGCATTCTCTCTGTGTTGCAAGTCTGTTTCCAAATTTCCCCTTTTTATAAGGACACCAGTCATATTGGGTTAGGACCCACCCTAATCCCTCATCTTAACTAATGACATCTGCAATGACCCTATTTCCAAATAAGATTACATTTTGAGGGTCCTGGAGATTAGGACTTTGAACTCTGAATTTGGTGGGGGATATAATTCAACTGGTAACAAAAAGGATTCATCAGGCACCTGGAAGTGAGCCAGTGAAGACTGGCCCCGAGAGCAAATCACTTCCCTCCTCTGGGCCTGGGTTTCTACCCCTCTAAAATGAGGGTGTTGGGCTAGAGCAGTGGTTCTCCAAGTGGGGTCCCCAGATCAGCAGCATCAGGATCACCCAGGAACTTGTTAAAATGCAGATTCTTCGGCCCCACTCCAGACGTACTGAATCAGAAACTCTAGAGGTGAGGCTCAGAAGTTAGTGTTTTCTCAAGCCCTCCAGGCAGTTCTGTTTTACACTGAAGTTTGAGACCCACTGGACTATTTGATTGACAAGATCAGAATTCTGAAATGTCAATATGGTATGGGCAACACTTGTCCAAGGGCACCACCCCAGGCATGTCTACAGGTATGTAGATCTCCAGCCAGTTTTTTTGTTTCTGTTTTTTTTTTCTTCTGGGATTCTGTTTTCTTCTATTTTTTGTTTCATTTTCTTTTATTGAAGTATAGTTGATTTACAATGTTGTGTTAATTTCTGCTGCACAGCAAGGTGATTCAGTTATACATGTATATATTCTTTTTCACATTCTTTTCCATTTCGGTTTATCACATGATACTGAATATAGTTCCCTGTGCTACACAGTAGGACCTTGTTGTTTATCCATTCTATATATAATAGTTCGCATCTGCTAGTCCCAAACTCCCAGTCCAACCCTTCCCCTTGGCAACCACAAGTCTGTTCTCTATGTCTGTGAGTCTGTTTCTGTTTTGTAGATAAATTCACTTGGGTCATATTTTAGATTCCACATATAAGTGATATCATATGGTATTTGTCTTTCTCTTTCTGACTTAACGTTCACTCAGTATGATAATCTCTAGGTCTATCCATGTTGCTGCAAATGGCATTATTTCATTTTTTTATGGCTGAGTAGTATTCCATTGTGTGTGTGTGTATATATATATATATATATATATATATATATACCACATCTTCTTTATCCATTCATCTGTCAGTGGACATTTAGGTTGTTTTTATGTCTTGGCTATTGTGATTAGTGCTGCAGTGAACATTGGGGTGCATATATCTTTTTGAATTACGGTTTTCTCCAGACATATGCCCAGGAGTGAGATTGCCCAGCCAGTTGTTTAAACACAAATGATAAACTAGTTTCTGTCCTAGATGAGTAGCTAAGTAGCTAATTCCAGTGGTTTTGTAAGGCCCTTCTGTCTTCCAGTCTGCATCCTATACCTTCAGAAAAATACATTCACTCAAACTGATGTTTATTGATGAAAGAACTGTATCAGGCCCTGGGCTCACATTTTTTAAAATACTATTCCTTGTGCAATAATGTGACTTTTGTTTTCTCCAAATTTCAAATTGCCCCCCATTTATTCCAATTTCCTAAGGGACACTAATGGCCAGCAAAGTGGCTGGTCCATGGACCTAGATATAGAAACACTCTGTTACTGATGTATGGATTGTACATGAAGACCTAATGGAGACTGCTGTGGGGTTCAGGGAAGACCAATTAGGGAATTATTTCATTAGAGCCCAGCTGACATGCTGTTATATCTACTAATTTATTTAGGCTAATGCCTTTTGCTCATCTTCTTACAGCCATAAGTACCTGTCAGTAGTTGATAATGTACTTGAATTTCGTTAAGTATATTAATATTTTATGTATTGGACATTCTATAGCAGGAACCGAAGTTTACCTTTGACTTTGACATCCTGGTATTTAGGGTCTTATTTATATCAATAGAGTAATACAGATGTAGCGTCACACACTGGCCAATCAAGTTCCTCTGCCTCTGACATTACCTAATACACTTTTTTGAGCTGTCCTACCTGTATGAATGTGTTTGTAACCCTTGTCATAGAATAAAGCTGTGCAGAGAATACTGCGTGTTTCCCATGTCAGCTGCTGGTTAACATCTACTTTGTCTGTCCTTCAGTCCCTGGTAAGACATCTTATTTACCTCTTCTTCTTACTAATGATGCTTTGTCCTTTACCTTTTCATACCATGACTAGGAAGTCCTTGTCACTGTGCCTGTGTGGTTTATCCAAAAGAAAGGTAATTTTAATGAGGAGGTCATAGAGCCAGGTGCCAGAAGGCCTGGGTTCCAGCCTCAGTTTGCTGACTCACGAGGTCAATCCAGGAAGGTCGCATCTTTCTCCTTTCTTTCAACCCCAGTTGTCGGCTGGAATGAGACCTGTTGTACCTCTGAGTGAGGGTGATGGGGATACAAAAATGAAATAGTGGATGTGACACTGCTTTGAAAAATAGAAAGCAGTGTACACACAGATGCCAGGGATTCTGTGCATATCCATGCACATTTGAAATTTTTGTCCAGTTCAGATTAAAGACAACTTTATTATTACCGTTAAATCTGCTTACAGAGCAAATATGCTAATGTGTGTGTGTTTCATGGTGGCGGGCTTGCTTTAATTCTTCCTGCTTTGGGATGCTGCTGCATTTCATTTTCTGGCAATCGGGCCTGGTAATGATCAGCTCTGATATTTACCACATTTTATTAATGTTATTTTTATGATCCTGCAGGAGATAATTAGGATCAGGTTTGTTTTTTTTCATTTCCGTATTGTGAAATTTCAAGCCAAATAGTGACATGGTGGGGAGGAGTGAAATAGCACAGAGAAGGAACGTGTTGCAAATAAACTCAACCCAGAAACCATATTTAACGGGAATTAAAATTAATGTGGCCCTGTGTTCATTATTTATATCTATTATGTGGAAAATACGTTACTGGACTCTCAAGGACTGGATGTTAAGAAACGTTTTATCCCTCCCTTTGGAAACCCTCCAATTAACACACGATCCAGAGGGAAAAAATTGAGGGGTTGGGGTAGACAGGAAATGTTTTCTTTTGATTTATTTATTTTAAAACCTTCATTTAATTTCTAACATTTAATAAAATCAGACATCAGCTGGATTGAACTAATTAACTTTCTTTATATCAGTGTGAGAGTTAATTTCAAGCCAGCCTCTGTTGGCATAGCCTTATGTTTTGTTTCCTTTTAAAATCTGTTCTTCGACAAGTAGTTCTGGATTCAAGCACATGTTCTCTCCATACGTAAAATGATCAAAATAGTGGAATTAGGAGGACAGTTCTGTGACTATAAACCAGATCTTGGTAGGAACTGTTGCCTCCATTTATACACAGAGAAGGCTCTCTGCAGACTTTAATTTATGGAGGCTGGATGGGTCCTGCTTAGGAGTCCCTGATCAGTAGTCAGAAGACCTGAGTTTGAATCCTGGTTTTAAAACTTACTGTCTGGTAGCCTTGGACAAGTTACTTTAACTCTTTCAGCCGCTGTTTCCCCATCTGTAAAATGGAGAAAATAATAGTACCTAACTTGTAGGGTTATGGTAAAAAGTTAAGTGAGATGCTGCTGCATGTAAAGTATTGGGCACAGTGGCTGGTACACAAGTTCTCAAATATTAGCTATTATTGTTGTTGTTTATATTACTACTACTACTATAATAATGATTTAATGGAGTAACAAACGTTACTTGCTATATAAATTAAGTGGGTACAGAGTTGCAGGTCACACGATAAGTAAAGGGTTTGGATCTTCAGCCAATTGAAATCAGTTAGAAATTGTGAAAATGTATCTTTAGAAATATGTTTTACATTCACAGAAAATGAGCATTCTGTTAATGAATATCATTTAGAACAAACACTTAGGACTTCTAAGCTATATAAGTGAGGTATACTGAGATGAATAACCATGTAGGCACCACGATTGGGCCTTGTCTTTCTTCATCCACACCCCGTGAATTAGAGGGTGACCATGAACCAGACTCTATCTTTTGGGCTCTATGATGCTATAACAGGCTGGCCTGGGGCTGTTCCCTTTCTTGAGGACAACCTCACCTTGACGTCTCTCAAAATATGTATTTAGTAAGACTCTACGTATCTGCAAACTCCACCACTGGGCTTAAATCTTTCAGTGAAACAGGTGGTTCCAGACTCCCAGACCTCTCCGGAGTGAGGGTTCTTGGCTGTTGTAACCAAGCCATGGTCTCATCCTCCATCATCCTTAGTTCAGTGGCACTAGGGTTTTACTCATACACTATGGGAAGCAATGGAGCGAAGCCTGGTGAAGCCCAGACATCAGCCAATCATGTAGCAACCTTTCCTGCTTTTCCACATCTGCCCCATAGCTCCTGTACCCTTATTTTCTTAGGAAATCTAGTCTAGCATACATAACATTGCTTACTACCTTAGTCTTGGCCTAAATGATGAGATCTGGAAAATCCCACGATACCTAGGCTAGTTTTATGTTTTCCTAATATCCACTCAAGTAACCACATAATTTTGAAAATTTTAAATGTTTCTTTACCAGCAGAACTTACCTTGTGTCCCACTGGTATATGTGTCCCAGGCTTTGGGAAATGGGTGGTGGTTGAGAGCCCTGGGTGAGGATCC
>NW_006795130.1:794082-796582 GCF_000442215.2 Lipotes vexillifer | reverse complement strand
TAGAATATGAAAAAAGTGTTGTGAGTGGAAGAATTGTTTGAACACGAAACAAACCCAGAACCTTGAGAGCACTATAGCTGTTTCTATGGCTCTTGAGTTTGGTAAATTTGTAATTAGGTGAGTGTGGGGTTTTGTTTCTATTTTATACTGAATGCTTATAGCCCCCAGCCTCTCATTAAAAATAACCATTAAACAATACAAAGAACTTAAAGTTGGGTCATAACTGTAATAAGCCCAGGCCCTTAAAGACCGATGGCCTGCCCAAGCCACACTGACGGCCGCTGTTGGCTGTTACAAGGAAGAACTTGGTCTCTTTGGCTTTTCTCCCTGCCTCTCGGCGGAATCTGGTACTTCTCCAGGTGGTTGGCTGTGCTGCCCTGGGATCTTTAAGGAGGAATCCCAGAAAGGTACTCTGAGATTTGTCCTGTGGTCATGTGGCTCTCCGTTCTTCTTTGAGTCTAACTAAAGTCTGTTTCTCCTTCCTTATTGAGCAGCTACTTGTGTTCTCAGTCCAGTAATAATAACCATCACAATCATGGGTATCCCTTACATGTATTTGGCATCTACTGTGCTCAAAGCATTTTCACATATGTTTAATCACATGCATAACTATTCTTGTCTCTAAGCAAAGAGACAGTTTTAGCCAGAAATTCTCCCCCACCAAGCACATATACCCAGTAGAATGGGCATAACAGGTTTAGCTCCATGGAGCTGAGCTGATGTAGTTTCTGGCTTACGTCAGTTTACGTTCACAAGCTCATGCTTATTACGATCATTTTTCCATGTTTACTTTTTTCTCGTTGGTACCTTTCATCAGCTTCTGCACCTATAGAAGCGTGTGCCCAGTGCTTTAATTTTCTCTTCCTAAAAGAAGGTTGGTTCCTTTAGTAGCATCTTAAACTATGTGTCCAATAGGCCTTCCCGGGTTAGCCTTAGGAACCTATCACCAGTGACAGTACTGTTTCTAGAGGAAATGGAACTCTGAATCCCCAGGCACAAGTTGTAAATGTAATGCCTTCCAAAAGTGAGCTTGCAGGTTAGGGGTGGTGGTATCTGGGGCGGGGTGGGGTGATGCCTCCTGTATGTGGGAACCCTGTTCCAGGGCTGACATCCTAGAGGGTATTTGGCATATCTGTGGCGTTTATCAAGGGCTCTGTATAAATGGAGTTGCCTGAGATAGAACGCAAAGGCAGTGGCTGCTGCAGTGGGATTCAGGCGGAAGGGTAGCGTCAGCCTTTACCCTGAGGCCCATTTGCCCTTTGCCATTGGAGGGCTCTGTGGGTCTCTCTCAGGCTGCTTGTGTTCCTAGCTTTCTATTCAGACACACATCCTCCTGAGCCACCTTAGGGGGAAGTGTGGTCTGTGGAAAAGGCTTGGACTTGGGATAAGAAGATTGAAGTCTGGTCTGGCCAAGAGCTAGCTTTGGGGCCGTGGTCCAGTTTTTTCTCCTGTGTAGGCCCCAGTCACCTCATCCGTAAAAGGAAGAGATGAAATGCTTGTGGGTTTCCAGACCTTTCCTTTGTCCACCTCACAGGTGAGGGGAAGCTGGGATGTGGACTCTGACCCCTCTCACCTCCGCCTCAGCCCCAGGCCTTCTACCCTGATCTACTTACATATTAGACTTTGGCAGAGGATTCATTGGGGGGAAAGTGCTGCTATTCAAAGAGTTTTAAAAACCACCTCCGTGTTCTCCCCTGTCTAGTCAGGACTTTTCATTCTTTGCGTCCCAGTATGCATCATGGTACTTCTAGCATGTCCATTTTATGAGGCCAGCTTATGGGATTTTATTCTAGTCATTGAGCTGTCCTCCTCCTCTCTCAGCCACCTGTGGGGACCAAAAGTCAGGACAAAGGCAGAGAACTTGCTGAAGGAAAGCTTTGGAGATGAGCAGGAAGAGAGAGAGCTCGGAAGGGGGATGGCATAGAAGACCATGTCCTTTATACCTGTGTTGTTCTGTCCCTTTTAGCCCTCATCATAGCTCTGGATAAAGGACAAGCACAAGGAACTATGGAGTCGCAACTTACATAGTATCTAAAATAGTATTGATGCCTTAGATTTGTTCAGTGTTTTGAAATCTTGAAAGCAGTTTCATTGCCATTGCTATTTTGGCTATTTTGAATAACCCCAAAAGGTGGGAAAGGCAGAAGTTGTTGTCTTAGGTCGAGAGCTGAGGGCATGAATAATGCCTGTCACACAGACCTAAGGGCCAAAAGCAGGACCCAGTCTCCCTACTCTTGCCCCAGCACGGTTTCCATTCCTCTCTTCCACAGTCAGGGTTTCTCAGTGACCCCGAAGTCAGTATTGCGGTCATGGAGATGCTGGTGGAGAGAGAAGAAATTCATGTTGGTCTGTTTCCTTCTTCCTGCGGGTGTTTTCTTCTTCCCTTGCTCTCCCCA
Source organism: Lipotes vexillifer (assembly GCF_000442215.2). NCBI lineage: Eukaryota > Metazoa > Chordata > Mammalia > Artiodactyla > Lipotidae > Lipotes > Lipotes vexillifer. Next base: position 794,186 of record NW_006795130.1, on the reverse strand, counting down.
TCCAAGAAGAATGTCTTTTGTCCTTGGGATGGCTTTAGGCAGCCTCTCCATCTGCTGCTTTGCCTTCCCTCTCCTCCCAGCAGGTATCAGGGTGGTTATGGGGC
>NW_006795130.1:789108-793925 GCF_000442215.2 Lipotes vexillifer | reverse complement strand
ATCAGGGTGATTATGGGGCCTTTCTCTTAGGTGAGGTGTTAAGGGTTTATGTAGTGCTTGCCGACGGATGGCTAATGGACTCGGTTGGGTTGTTTCAATGAAAGTTTCCCACAGTCTGATACTAAAGTGCAAGCCTTGAGTGAAGCTTTTATCACTCTTTCACCAGGCTCATCAAGGACTTCCTTTTCCTCTCTGGAAATTGTATTTCATGCAATGTATTTCTGATCCAAACGTTACATCAATCAGCAGTCCAGTGTAGGTTTGTGGTTCTCCTGGAGCGTTTTATAAGCAGGGATGGGGTTTCTTATGCTGGTCTGCTTGACTCTCTTGTACTCTTGGAAAAATACTCACAGTGCAGTTTCCTTCCATCTATTATGATCTGTGTTTTTTTGGTTTGTTTTTGTTTTTTTTTTTTAGTTGCTATTAGAATTATTGGTTTTTCCAAGGCATTATCTTAATAACGACATTCCTTTCTGGGCTGTGTTTGACCTGTGGTGAGATTGGGAATCTGTTTATTCTCATGGTTATTGTAAAGTTAGGGCTTTCAGAAAACTGAGAAAAATGGGAGCCTTTGAAACGTGATCTCCTTGGCCAGTGACTTCTCTGTTGCTGCAGGGATGCTGGATGTAGACTCAGCCTGTGCCTTTCAGTCTAGGGCGGTTTGTTTTTTGAGAAAAGCTCGCCCCCCCCCCCCCCCCGCCACGGTCAAGTTTTTCATGTTTTGGATGTCAAAGAAAGAAACAAGACATTTTAAACTACTAACAGTGGCGGAAGTATTGGATGACAAGGAAGGGGAAGGGAGATCTGGGACTTGGGCATCTCGCCCAGGCTGTTGTCTGAACGTGTAACAAACATGTGACTTTGATGTGTTGGATCACAGAAGCCAGGGCTGGAGATCACAATGACTAACATGGCATTCATTGACCAAAAGTCCACCTAAGAATTAGGAGCTAAGCTCATGAGCTGGTCTCAGTGAAAGGAAGGAGACCCTGGAGTCTGGGATTTGAGCGTTTTGTTTGTTTGTTTGTTTGTTTGTTAACAAATATTTTTTAAAGGGTAAGAAAATTGCTCCCATTCTCCAAGTAAAAATATTTAGCTGACATTTTCTTATATTGGGTCCAAAGATGGAGATTTTTTTCTTTTTTAATTATTTTTTTTAATTGGAGTATAGCTGATTTACAATGTTGTGTTAGTTTCTGCTGTACAGCAAAGTGAGTCAGTTATACATACACATATATCCACTCTTACTTAGATTCTATTCCCATATAGGTCATTACAGAATATTGAATAGAATTCCCTGCAGAGAAGGGGATTTGTCCCCCAAATGCTATCCTACACATACAAGGATTAAAATTGGGGGTAACTATTTTGCCCTTCTCAGTTTTTTAAAATTCATCCGAAGCCATTTTGAAAAAACCTCTGCCAGCAACTGTGACAGGGTATCGCAGCTGTCTGAGGGTTTTTTTTTTTTTTCTTTCTGTTATCTTTCCTTTCTTTAAGAAAGGAGTCGTTTTAGAGGCAGCCGTGACAGCTCTGTCATTTCACTCACACCTCTAAATTTCTCTTTCTGTTGTCAGTCGGCAGACAGCAGTCTCAGGGTTCTGATGGGCCTGAGTGATGTCCAAATCCAGGAGAGATTGCAGAGGGGCCTGGAGCAGTACGTCAGAAGCAGTCATCTTCTGCCTTTATTCTTAGAAGAATTGTCAGGAGTAAAGAAGTTCCCCTGTGCCAGGATCCCCAAACCTCCACTGCTGCCGTCTGCGGCATGCATGGGGTGGGGCTGCAGCAGAATTTCCAGAAATTCTCGTTAAGAGGTTGTATTGAGCTCCTCTGGCCTATGTGTTACCCTGGGGAATTTTTTCTTTTTAAGACTTAGTTTTTTTTTTAGAGCAGTTGTAGGTTCACAGCAAAATGGAGAGGATGGTACAGAGACTGCCCATGTACTCCCTGCTCCCACATGACCTCCATCCCCCACCAGAGTGGTCCATTTGTTACTACTGATAACCTACACTGACACCTCATGATCACCCAAACTCCATAGTTAACATGAGGATTCATTCTTGGTGTTGTACATTGTGGGTTTGGATAAATGTATGATGCCATGTATCCATCACTATAGCATCATAGAGAATATTTCCATTGCCCTAAAAATCCTCTGTGTTCTGCTGATTCGTCCCTCCTCACCCTGAAGAAATCAATACTGCATTGAGAGTAAGTCCTTTCAGGATGAAACCAGTTCACTATGAAAACAGCAACAGCTCCTAAGCTTTATGAGTACCTACCTCCCAGGTGCTGGGTTTTGCATGCACTACCCCATTCATTTTCCAAGGCCCTGTGGTAGGTACTATTTTTCATCCCGTTTTAGTGATGAGGCACCCAAGGCTCAGCTCCATTAAACAACTTTAGTAACTTGCCTAAGGCCCTGCAGCAAATGAGTGACAGAGCCGGGATTCACATTCAGGTTTATGTGACACTGTTGCCCCAATGGCTTAAGCCGTATGTGGTTCTCATATGCCACGGCTGTCTTTTTTCCACGATGCAAGGAAACCTGACCGTCGTAATGATCTGCAAGACAGGCGAGCTTTGTGCCCTCACCCTCTGAAGCATGAAGGTCCCTGGATTAAGAAGCGGAGTGATGGCAGCAGCCGGAGTACGGGTGTGGCAAAGATGCCCCAAGGGGTGGGGTAGAAAGGCCACCTGCCCCCAGAAGGAAGGGTTCTCTAGCTGAAAGCAACCTGGATTTAGAGTATCTACAAAGGGGACCCCAAAATGTGTAGTCACGTTGTGCTTGGTTTAAGTCACGTGGTGGAGCCTAATTTACCTCTTGGTTCTGAGCTGTCCTGCCAGGCCTGGGCATGTGGTTTCGGCAGTCCCTGCCGTGTAGATGTTGGCGGAACTATGAACAACAGATTTTCCATTTTTAAAAGGGTCGATTCTGCCTCTTCTTTTATCTGTGGTATACCGCTGTCCCCGGGTTTTCTTCTTCTGTCTTCTGTTCATTTCTCTTAAAGGTCCAGCATCCTCTTTATCCACGAGTGTGTCCTGCGTTCCACTGAACTGTCCCCTGAGGCTGCCGTGCCAGGGAGGCTGATGACACACCTTGTGAAGCATGCTCCTGCCTGTAACTCACTGATGTTCAGGGCCAAAGCTTTCACGGGATGAGCTAACCAGCAAAGTCTGTTGCTCATTTATTCCTCCAAAACATACTTGTTAGGCATCTGGTTTCTGGAGAGTATGTCCATGGGGAGTTTGTTGAACTTCTTTGGGCTTTTGTTTGCAAAATGGGAATGACAGCAGCACCTGCCTCGTAGGGTGGTTGTGACTGATAATCATAATCATAGTTAACACTTTCATAGCCTTTACTTAGGCCCAGGCCTGTTGCAAGAGCTTCCCAGTTGTTAATTCATTTAATCATCACAACAACTCGGTGAGGTTAGTACTGCTTTTCGCTCATTTTGCAGATGCGGACACTGAGTTGTAGGAAGCTTAAGCTAAAGGTCAGACAGGTAGTAAACAATGGAGCAGAGATTGAAAATGAAGTATTCATGCTCTTCTCACCCTCCTATACCTTTCCTGTGATTTAATGCCTGTGAAGTGCTTGGTGTCATGCTGGGCGCCATAGAGTTTAGTAAATATTGACTCCCATAAATAATAATTACAGTGTTAACTATTACTAATACTCGGCATCTTGTTAGCTGCTGGTAGTAAAGATGAGCAACGCAAGACTGTTTCACTTGTATATTTTACAAACTAGTGAGGAATAGAGATGCTTAAATGGGCAATAGTCATCAAGTATGGACAAGCTATGATAGAATATTTGCAGGATTCTGTGCAGGGAACAATGATTTCTTTAAATGACTTTCGTCTCATGTCAGGCAGTGTGCTAAGTCCTTTAGGAGTGTTACTTCCCTTAATTCTACATGGTGATAATATTATTGGTCCATTTTATAGGCGCTGAGGATTAGAGAAGATGAGTGACTTGTCCAGGGTCACTAAGGGCCAATAAGTGTTCAAGTTTGGACTTGAACCCAGGGCTCCTTAACTGAAGGCCCTGGACTCTAAGCCACTGCCCTACATACCTGAGTGTCCATATGTTGACAGTTTTTTCCAAGGACTTCCTGATCCTTCCCAAACGATGGAAACGAGGGTGACCAAATGGGAATGAGGTCATACCTCCATCGCCACTTTTCCTCTAGGAGAGTTTCCAGAAAATTGGTAGTGAGTTGGATGGGCACCATCATTTCTGTTCGGTGATTGGCCTTCCTTCTTTGGAGTGGCCCACGTTGGACCTTCCTCTTCCACGTGTGCTCACGTGACCCTGTCTTCATGGAATGCCAGCGACTGTGTCCTCAGGGCCAGGTGTGGTGCCCCGTATTCTGTGGCCTTCCTTGAAATGGTGTTCTCTCCTTTCTTTGAACCTTGGACTATAAACCATGCACTTAGGTACTGCTATCCCATTTTCCCTTGGTTCTATTTCTTGTGTATTAGGCTGCTCTAACCAACTCTCTTTAAAGCTCTCTTAGAAATGGAAGCCGTGTCTGCTCAGCTTTCATCACAGGCTGAGGAGTAAACCAGGCCTCCCAAACTAGGAGTCATTCTTTCTTTCGGTATTTTTTTTTTTTTTTTTTTTTTTTGCAGTACTTGGGCCTCTCGCTGTTGGGGCCTCTCCCGTTGTGGAGCACAGGCTCCGGACGCGCAGGCTCAGTGGCCATGGCTCACGGGCCCAGCCGCTCCGCGGCATGTGCAATCTTCCCAGACCGGGGCACGAACCCACGTCCCCTGCATCGGCAGGGGGGGGGGGAGGGCGCACGCTGGCC
>NW_006795130.1:769386-789098 GCF_000442215.2 Lipotes vexillifer | reverse complement strand
TCTCTCACTGTTGTGGCCTCTCCCATTGCAGAGCACAGGCTCCGGACGCGCAGGCTCAGCGGCCATGGCTCACGGGCCCAGCCGCTCCGTGGCATGTGGGATCTTCCTGGACCCGGGCACGAACCCGCGTCCCCTGCATCGGCAGGCGGACTCTCAACCGCTGCGCCACCAGGAAAGCCCTAGGAGTCATTCTTGATTTCTTTCTTTCCTTCACCTCCACATCCAACCTATCCTATCAGCTGCACTCCTAAGCTACTTCCTGAGTCTGCTCCAGCAGCACCTGGCTCACGCCCAGGGACGCATCCCGTCTTGCTGGGACAACCGTAGCAGCTTCCTCTCTGCCCTTTCCCCTTCCCTGCCTGCGTCCCCGTGATCTATTCACCGCGTGGCAGCTGGAGTGGGCCTTTAAATTGTCCATCAGATCGAGTCACACTCTCTTCTCCCAATCCCTCCGGTGGTGGCCTGTTGCTCTTGGTATAAAATCCCCAGTCCTTCCGTGGCCTACAGGGCTCGGTGTGACTTGGTCCAGCCGAATCTCCCACCTCAACTCCCGGTCCTCTCCCCATTCTGGACACGCCAGCCCTGCAGGCCTTGTGCTGTCGCTCAGGGAGAACAAACTCTTTCTTTAGTTTTAGAATATTCAAGTTACACCTTTGGTGTAGAACATTCTTGGTTTAGTTGGTAATTTCTTACCATGTGGGTCTGAGCTCCTGTGTCACTGCCTCAGAGAGACTTTCTTTGATGACCATAACCAAAATGGCCCCCACTCCTACTTGGCAATCATCTCTATTCTGTTCCTCTGTTTTGCTGTCTTCAGAGCACCTGTTACTATCTTAAGAAGTGTTATTGATTCATATGTCTTCATGTGTATTGTCTCTCTACCCCCAGGCCTCTAGGAGAACATAAGCTCCATGAGAGACGGCCTCATCTACCTTGTTTGATATTGTGTCCTGTGTACCTCACAGAGTGGCTGGCCCATAATGCCAGCTAGTAAATAACAAGGAGCTAATATTTATTAAAAGATGACCATTTGCCAGGCATTGTTCTAAGCACTTGATATGTATTCACCCATTCAGTTTTGTCAGTGACCCCAGGATGTGGATCTTATTGTAGTTCCTATTTTACACATGAGGAGACTAAGGCACAGAGGGTTGACACCAAAGCCCAAGGTCATACAGCTCGTGAGTGGCAGAGCCTGGGCTGCAGGGCCAGGCAGCAGGGCCCCAGAGCATGTGTTCATAATCACTATATTACCCTGCCTCTTGGGTAGACACTCAATAGATACTTGTTGAATGAATTAGTGAATAGAAGATGCCCAGTAGAGTTGTGTTGGGCAAGCACAATCATGGATTATTATGGAGATGTTCTAGGCCTGGATGTTGGCAAATAGATCCCAGAGCAGAGGGTGTGGCACTGCCCACGTGGGTATTAAATAGCCCGCAATCCAAAGTGGGTTTTGCTTACCACCACAGCTGCTATTTATACTTTCTACTTGGTAGAGCCGTCTGGCTTGAAGGTTCTTTTTTTTTTTTTAAGAGGAGAGAATTGTGGGAAATATTTTGTTTTCCCTGGGAGCCAGGCTATGTATTTACTTCAAGTTTTATTAAATGAGTTATAAATTTTCCCAGCAATTTACTCATAGCTCAAGAGGTTTAATTTGCATGTGTTGCCTTTTACAATATGTTTTTCGTAATGTTGCAGATGCTTCTTCCCCAGCTTCAGTAAACAACAGGCACTCAGCCAGGTTTTTGACTGAGCATGTGCCAGGCCTTGGAAATATGAATTAACTCTGCGGTGGCCATGGAAGGGGCGGAGGGCACACACCCTGCTCTGTCCAGGGCATCTGGGGAGCCTGGTGCAGTTCCTGAGGGGCAGAAGGCAGAGATTTTCTGGATATTCCTTTTGGGCCTGTTTTTGAATATTTCTTTCACCTACAAAGTAAGTCAGTAACAAGGGGCCCCAGGATGATTTCTCGAGAGGCCAAAGTCATTTCAGTTTTCACAGGAGTTGACCTGTGGTCCATGATGGGGAAGAAGTTGGAGCCACTTAGAAGCCAGCTCCCCTGAGAGTCCAGTGTGTGATGCCCCTTTGATTCCAGGGAGAGAGGATTAGGGTTGAAAACTCATTCTTTGGGGTCAAACTGTTGAGTTTGAATTCTGGCTCTGCCACTTACTCGTTCCATGACCTTGGGCATGGTACTTACACCTCTCTGTGCCTGTTTCCTCATCCGTATAAATGAGGTTACAACGGTCCCTATCATGTAGGTTTGTTGGCAGGATTAAATACTCACGTATAGAAAGCATTTAGAACAGAGTGGTTCATAGTGAACACATAAATGGCAGCACTTACTGCCTCAGGATTTGCTTAGTTCCTTGAATACTTAGGGGACAGATTCTCGGGGTGAAAGTTTTTGGAAGTTTCGTGGTTGAGGGGTAGGGGTTGCCAAAGAGATGGATGGTGTATTCATTAGGATGAGGTGCAGCTGAATGCAATGGAAAGGCTTGATTCACAGTGGCTTAACACTGTAGAGATTTACTTCTCTCTCAAATAAGAAGTTTGGAGGTGTGCGTAGTGCAGGGTTGTGATAGTTTCGTGGTCATGAGGACCCCTGGTTCCTTCTCTTTGGGGTTCTGATGTTCTTAGTGTATTTTCTCATGATTCAAGGTGGCAGCTGTGCTCTTGTCATCATGTGCTCATTCCAGAAGCAAGAGGGGAAGGAGTAAAGGACAGGTTCATGCTCTTTTAAGGAAACTTCCGTGAAGTCCCACATAGCACAGTCCTTTAACTCTCATTGGCCAGAATTTAATCACTGAGCTAGAGGTAGCTGAAATATACTCTTTCATTGTGGCAGCCACAGGCCAGAGAAAAATCCAGGCTCTGTTACCAGGGAGAACTTAGAGAATGGGTATTGAGGTAGGTGACTACCAGTGAATTGTTAGTACTGGTCCATGGTGGGGTTTTTTTGGCTGGAAGTAGAAGAAATTCCCAGGTGACTAGAGCAGTATTTTTTTAATGTTTGTTTCATTGAGGATTTTAGGTAGTACATGGAAATTTCTTATTTAAATAACCTTGTAATTATTATTTATATGAGAAAAATTGTAATTAAAATATTAAACCCAGAATTTCACAGATATTATTATATAATAGTATAATGTTTTAAAAACATTTGAATCAATTTTTAAAAAATAAAGTAAATGCAGGCATACAGAGATGAGAGAGGCTGTATTCATATGAGTTAGGTGTGGGCTCTGGGGCAGACTGTCTGGATTTGAATTTGTGATCTGCCGCTTATTGGCCAAATGACCTTAGCCTTTCCATGCTTCAGTTTGCTTATCTGTAAAATGGCATTAATAATAGTATCTACCTCCTAGAGTTGTTGTAAGAATCAGATGAATTAGTACTTTAAAGCTCTTAGGATCGTGCCAGGCATGTGATAAATACTCCAGGAATATTTGTTGTGGTTATTGTTGCTGCTGTTATTGTTATTATTTTTCTTATTGTTACTATTATTGTGGTTTTACCAATACTATTATTACAAAAGGTAGCACTTGGATAGAGCAGAAATTATGAGACTAGTACACACATGAAATTAGGGAAACACTGGCTTAGAGGAATGAGGTTGGCAATTAACTAGGACCAATCTTAGACACAGCTATACATAATAATTAATGATTAAAACTAGTGTTTTACAGTGTAAAGTGGTTCCATATATGATCATAACATCGCTTACAGTTTATTGAGCATTTACTGTGTGCCAGGCACCATGCGATTGTTTTAAAGATAACACTTAAAAATTTTTTGTATTGAAGTATAGTTGTTTTACAATGTTGTGTTAATTTCTGCTGTACAACAAAGTGACTCAGTTATACATATATATATTCTTCTTCATTTTCTTTTCCATTATGGTTTATCACAGGATATTTAATATAGTTCCCTGTGCTATAGAGTAGGACCTTGCTGTTTATCCATCCTATATATACTGGTCTGCATCTGCTAACCCCAAACTCCCAATCCTTCCCTCCCCACCCCACTTCCCCCCTTGGCAACCACAAGTCTGTTCTCTATGACCGTGAGTCTGTTTCTTTTTTGTAGATATGTTCACTTGTGTCGTATTTTATATTCCGCATGTAAGTGATATCATATGGTATTTGTCTTTCTCTTTCTGACTTACTTCGCTTAGTATGATAATCTCTAGGTCCATCCATGTTGTTGCAAATGACATCATTTCATTCTTTTATATGGCTGAGTAATATTCCAGTGTGTGTGTGTGTGGTGTGTGTGTGTGTGTGTGTGTGTATGTGTGTGTATACCACATCTTTATCCGTTCATCTGTCAGTGGACATCAAGGTTGTTTCCATGTCTTGGCTATTGTAAATAGTGCTGTTATGAACATAGGGGTGCATGTATCTTTTCGAATGAGAGTTTTCTCCAGATATATGCCTAGGAGTGGGATTGCTGGATCATATGGTAACTCTAGTTTTAGTTTTTTGAGGGACCGCCATATTATCTATAATGTCTATACCAATTTACATTCCCACCAACAGAGTGAGAGGGCTCCCTTTTCTCCACACCCTCTCCAGCATTTATTATTTGTAGATGATGGCCATTTTGACCTGTGTGAGGTGGTAGTTTTGATTTGCATTTCTCTAGTAATAAGCGATGATGACCATCTTTTCATGTGCCTGTTGGCCATCTGTATGTCTTCTTTGGAGAATTATAAAGATAATACTTTTAATTCTCCCAACACTACAAGCTAAGTGTTTTTTCTATTCTGCAGATGAGGAAACTTAGTCTGGGATAGGCTGGGTAAATTACCCAATGGTGCAAGTCAGCAGGGGACCAGCTTCAAAGCCCCTGCTGATAAAAGTTTCTTTATCTCCCTTTTGGTGTCTCCCCTGTCTTTTGGTTTTCCAGGACTCCTCCTTTCCTCCCTTGCCTCCAGGACCCTCTGATTCTTCTTCCTTTCCATTTTCCGAATGCCAGCTAGCACCTATGGCAACTGTTTCCTGAGCCTCTCTCCCCAGTGTCAAAACTGACCTGTCCAGTATCTGTGTTCCTGCAGGACACAGCATATGACAGCTTCCAGTGTAGGGAACTCAGTTATGAAAATGGACATTCACGGGCTAATATGCTGCCTCTCTCTGGGTAATTTATTTTAGAATCATCCTGGAGATTTCAGGCAGGAAACAGTTCAGCAGCCTTGTAGGCCTGTCCTACAGCTGACCCGGGGTGGGGCGGGGCGGGGTCTGTCCTGTAACATCTCTTAGGTCATCCTGTGAGGTTCTAAAATTGCTCTATGGTAAAGTCCTGACAAAAATGGAACACCGAGATGGTGATCGAGGGGACCCAAGCTCAGTGGTGAGTGATCAGTCAAGGGCAAGGGCTCCATCACTCCTCCTCCAGTTCCCAGCCCAGTGCCTGGCACATAGCGAGCATTCAGTCAGTGTTGTTGAATGTATGAATCACTTACTGGAGGCCTTTCAGATGTGAGGGGCACAAAAGTTCCTTGAAGGACTGGGAGAATGAATTATAATGGGGAAGGTTTGGTTGTACCTTCTGAACTTGATAGAGTTTTTTTGTTTGTTTGGGCTATAATGGTCTGTCACACAGGTCAGCTTGCTGTCATCCGTGGACCCTATGCGTTTCTGTCTAAACATGAACTGAACATGAGCAGAACTGTGCTGGGGTCGGGGGACATTCATCTTCTACTCCCTTCTCTGTCTTTGGAGCTGGAGGCTCAACATGTTACTCTTGTGATGTCATAAAGCAGCTGATGTCTTAGTACATCCTGCAAGAATTATTTCCCCTTTTAGTCTTCCTACAACTTGTACCTTATGATCCATTGAATTTCACTTTCCTATTTTTCCAACATTTCTCATTTTCTGCCCTTTTTTTATCCTCTCTGTCAGACCATTGGGAGAAGGAAGCGATGTTGCTTAGCAACCAGTGTGAAACCAGTCAATACTGTGTCTGATATTAACCCATTGGTACCAAGTAAGCAACGCGATCCATGGGTTCTATCACTCTCCCCTCGCAGGTTTTAAACTGTGGGTTCACAAAAGTTGGAAGCACAATTTAATGTTCTAATCACAAACTTCAAGGACATTTATGCCTGGTTATACATGTTAGCAAGTTCCAAAGTTGCAAGTTGTAGAAATTGTCTGGTTTTTTTTTTTTTTCTAAGAGAAAGAAGAACAAAAAAACCCCCAAAGTTAGCAGAAGGAAAGAAATCATAAAGGTCAGATCAGAAAGAAATGAAGGAAACAATAGCAAAGATCAATAAAACTAAAAGCTGGTTCTTTGAGAAGATAAACAAAATAGATAAACCATTAGCCAGACTCATCAAGAAAAAAAGGGAGAAGACTCAAATCAACAGAATTAGAAATGAAAAAGGAGAAGCAACAACTGACACTGCAGAAATACAAAGGCTCATGAGAGATCACTACAAGCAACTGTATGCCAATAAAATGGAGAACCTGGAAGAAATGGACAAATTCTTAGAAATTGTCTGTTTATTAAAATGGTTCACTTTGGGAGTTTAAATTTAAAAATTTGCTGTGATTGTTTTACTTTCACTTTTTGAACAAAACACTGTCTTGATCTCAGCAGGTCTTTTGTGTGTGTGTGCTGGCTCACTGTTTAGTCACTTAAGTTTATTCATCTGACAAACAAGATATATTTTCTGGATTGTATCATTCATTCATCTAATATTTTTTGAACTCCGCTGTGTGCCAGGTACCTTGCAAGACACAGTGGAGTATCACTGTGAGCACGCATGGCTCTTGGAACCTTTTTTTTTTTTTTTTTTTTTTTTGTCAGCAGAATCGTTTTCCTGTTTCAGTTTCATCTATTGAAATACCCTATATTGATGCCACGTTTTCAGATACTATAGTTACTCCTCTACTGGAATGGCTTCTTTGGCTTTGATTAGTATTATTCCCAGGCTCTTTAGCCTTTTAGGAAGTGAGTAATAGGAAGCAACACAAAGATCATTCATTATTCACCAGCTCCTTTTCCCACACATATAGGGCGTGTGACCAGCACACAGCAGTAAACGTTTGGGAGCATGAATTTGCCTTATACACAATTAGGATGTTGATGAAGTTGGCCTTTGGTGTTTGTCTTCTTCCATATGAGCCCCCTTTTTTTGCTACAGGTGAACTTCAAATCTCCCCAAATATCCAGCACCCTTAGGCCAGTCCACGTCACCCCTGGTTGGTGAGGGGCAGTGAGCTGATCTCCCCTCCTTAGGGTGTTAATGCCTTTGTTGAAGGCTCTCAACAAACAGAACATCTTTGGGGTGCATCAGAATTCCTCGGGGCATTGCTGACAGGGAGCAGGCTGAGTCAGCTTGAGCAGATTGCTTTCTTCTTCCTTCGCTTGTCAGGGGGTGATTCTCTCTCACATTGTATCTCCCAGAGTATCTGACAAGGGATATGGTTGACCATCCTAAGATCCTACATTGACCTGCAGGGTGACTCCACATGGGTTCCTCACATCCTTTGGGTCCTCAGAGTCTGGATAAACTAGGTCATTGTTGAGTTATGGGGGTGGTGTGGATTCCCCCTCCTATCTTGAGTGCCCAGTATCCCACAGTTCTTAGGCTTGGTCCCTGTAAATTGGCGGTTTCAGTTAGTGGAGAGAAGCATCTCCAACGACTAGGTTCCATGAAGCCAGCTAAAGGTGGTTCCAGCCTCAGTGGCTCTAGGTGCTCCCTTGTTATTCATACAGGAATGGTTACATAGGACTCACCAAGGTGTGGCTTTGAACTAGATTTTGACAGAGGTCTCCAAAAGGGAGTAGGCATTTAAAGCCTCTGAGTTATCTCTTATGGGACTTGCTTTACTTCATTCAGCACAGGAAAGGAGAGAGAGCCTACAGACCCAGAACTAGGCATGGGCATAATTCTAGCACTTTCCATCACTGAGCACCTGCTATGGAACAGGCATTGTTCCAGACCCCTTGCATATGTTATCTTTCAGTCTTTCCAGCAGCCTTGCGAGGAAGGTGTTCATCTTTCTGATTTGCCGATGAGAAAACTGGGACTCAGTAAGGCTAAGTATCTCACTCAAGGTCACACAGCCCACAGGGACCAGCAGGGATTTAAATAGAGACAGGGCTTGACTCTGCGTCTTGTGCTCTCTCCCCCGGGCTGTGCTTCTCTTCTGCAAATTGGCTTCCATCTGAAGGTAGGGGAGAGCTTGGGGGTTGCGGTGAACAATTCTAGATGTGGGGAATGTGGGAGTCCATCCATGGACACTCCTGAGTCAGTTTTCGACACGCAGAAGTATTTAGCCCATCCAGTCTGTACCATTCAGCAGCTCAGGCTGTGGCAGGAACAACTAAGGGGAGAGGAACCAAATTAAAATTTCAAACTGCCTAATTTAGAATCTCTTCCTTGGTTTCTCATTTACTGCCTTGCTGTGTGTCTTTCTGTCTCTCCTCTAAGAATATGAAGTGATGATCCCAATTCCCTTTCAGTGGCTCTGTGTGGCTGGTGTTCTGAGTTAGTGGTGATTCTGAGGATGATAATGATACCACTAATCATGAGTGCTTCACACAGGCTTGACACCAGGCTAAACGTTTAATAAATATTATTTAATCGTCTTCTCCTGACAACTGTGTCACGTGGGTGGTGTAACACCCATTTTCAGTTAAGACAGAGGCTCAGAGAGGTTAACAAACTTGCCCAAGATCACACAGCTGGGGGTTGTCACAATTGGCTTTGAACCCTGGACTTTTCCAGATTTCAAAGCCATTCTTAACTATTCACCCTGGTGATAAGGTAGGTGGCCCCTTGGTCTCTTTCTTCTGGGCCTCCTGAAACAGACAGAGTCTGTGCTATATACCTGAGCATGGGTGTTCCTCGTGTTAAATTTCATTTGTGTTCATCGTTTCCGTATAGGTAACCTGGAGGGCAGGGGCCATGCCCTAAATTTCTGATGGAATGTGTAGAGGTTGAACACTTGGGGTGTGCAGTGTAAATTGGGGAAATCCATTGCTTTTCTTCTCCTGGGCAGCCACTGCTTTTAACAGAGAACTCATATCCTAAGGGATTGAGAGGGAATGCTATCAGCAGCTGGGTGGGCTCCCTTCTGCCAGATAAACTTTCTAGAAAAGTAGTTGGATACTGTTCTGTTCTCAGCCCACTTTGGATTTTTTATACCCTGGGAAACAGTAGAGCACAAGATAAGAGCTCTACTACTTATGCGCTAGGTGCCCTAGGGTATGTTACCTGACCTTTCCTGCCCTGCCCTGGATTCCTTCACTGTAAAGGGTCTAAAATAGCACCTACTTCATAGGTTGTGGTTTTGAGAATCAAGTGAGATAGTACATGTGAGATTGTTGGTGCAGACATGGACACACAGCCCACGCTCAGTAAAATGGAGCTCTTTGTGTTTTGTTTATGTTTTGCGTTCGACTCACTGAATTTTTTATGGACGATTTTTATGAATTTATTCACGTGAATTTTTCATGGCCAATTATGAGACTAGAGTATTAGGTTGAAAATTCCATAGGGCAGCGTTAGTAGGACTTACGATAGGATGAAAGGTTGGAGGTTGGAGGACAGTTAAAGATATTCTTGCCTTTTAAAGTGTACGAATTCTCTGCTCATCCATCTCAGTTAGGTTTTTAGAACATGGACATGGTGGTAAAGAGTCTCGTGTCTGACCTGTCCCTAAAGTGCACTGCCGGGGCAAGAGCTTGTCACGTTAGCTTCTCCCACCTGGCAGAGAACAGCAGTCTTCGCTGCTGAATACGGCCCTCTTAACTTCTCCATGGGGTCTGCCATCCAGTTTCAGCAGCAAGAAACTAAAAGTATTTGTTGATGGGAAGTAATTTCTCTCCTGTTCACGCCTTCCCCATCGCCTGCACTGAGAAAGCAGCCTTCCAGCTGCCACTCACAACAGGGCTGCCCATGGCTGGTCGTGGACAGAGGGCGTGGCAGCTAGGACCCATGTGGGGGTGAAGAAGGAGAGCCAATCCCAGGAAGACGAAATAGAGAAGCAAATAGAGAAGCAAACTGCTCTGCCTGTTCTAGACGGAGGCGGAAAAAGGGAGCCAGACATGTAAATGGCATTTTCCTCACCCCTTCCACTGCCCGGCTTGGTCTCTCGTCCTCTCAGCACCCCAGTGTCCTACAAAAGAAATCTCTGCTATTTCTCTTCCTCAGAACCGAGAAATCATGAAAGGGATTGTTTTCTTTGTGCTTGGGCTATGGCTGAACTTGGGGCTATTTCACTCTCATGTCCACCTCCAAATCTCATACACTCTTCTCTGGTCAGAGGACTAATCTGAGAAACAGTTACTGCAGAGAATACTGCCAGGTTAGCTTCGGAAATTGTATAGCCCCATATTGGTGATCCTTAAATGTAAAAAAATTATAAACGAATGCTTAAGTGCAGTTGATGATGTGGCTTTGTTGGATTTCAAAGGTACAGTTGACCTTAGTTTGTTTGTTTAATCATGTATAGAAATAGAGTTGTATGTATGCATGTGTCCCAAAAGCATTTTTATGGTTCCCAAATTAGCTCTCATTTATGGTTAGAAGTTAAATACTTGAAAATATAGTGTGTGTGTGATGCATATATGTCTGTTTGTATATGTGGATGCATGATGGTTACCTGTGTGTGTGCACGTGTGTGTATACACGTGTATACGCATACTGGCCCAAAGCATTGCTGCTTCCCCTGTTTTCTCTCCTCCCCACAGTGCTGCTCCTGACGCAGGGGGCAGGCCGGGCGGTGCTGGGCCAGGGCAGCGAGCTGCACCTGGTGGAGCACTGACCGTGCACCATGAGGTCATTGAAAACGTCAAGTCCAGGCGTATTAAACGGCAGGCCTTTGCTTCGGCAGCTTCATGATGTAGCGCGGGTTCTTGCTGAGCTCATCGAGTGCAGCAAGGGGACAGGAAGTGCTGGCTGTGCGGGTAGAGAAGGACTCGCTGCTGGGAGAAGGCTGCCTGGATTTCCTGGGGGATCCGTGTGTTGCAGAGATGAGATCCAAGCCAGAAGCTGGAGGAGGAGGAAGGGACAGGCGCGTGGCCCTGGGCTGAGCTGCCCTGGCAGAGGCCTCGGTCTGCCAGCCGGGAAGGAACAGTCAAGGCCACGGAGCTGTCAACTTCTCTGCCACTTTCCTCCCAGCAGGGGCAGGGAAGGCCCTGCCAAGCCTGCCTGGAGGAGCAGCCCTGTGGCTGGTCATAGGCCAAGGGCATTTGTCCCCCATGCGGGGCCCAGGGTGGGAAGGCCACCTCGTCATGCAGTCTGAGCAGCCATGTGCTGTGTGTCCCTTCTGTCCGTGTCCCTGTTTGGGGGATCAAGGGAATGTACTGACCCGAGGTTAGATGAGCGCGTCTCACAGCCGGGCAAGGGGCTCACTTGATGTGCCAGCCACACGGCCCATCGTGGGCCATGCTGAAGGATTTTCAACTCCTGGGGATGCATTTTGCAACTCGGCGTCAGCAGGAGCTCTGCCACATTTTGCCTTTTCAGGCCCCAGTTTGAGAGGAGTGGGCTCAAGAACACAAGGTGGCAGGCTCTTCCTCACCCTCTGCCCAAACGCCATTCTTAATAAACCTCAGTCCATAAATAAATGTGTTAGTTTTCAAGTCCAAGTCCTGGGAGCGCTGGTGCATTATCGTGGTTAGGATGAAGACTTTTTTCTAGTTTTTTTGTACGAATACAACAACAGCCTGGATATATAAGCTCTGTGCTAACAGTTATCTGTGGCTGAACTACCTGTCCCCCCAAATGGGGAGAGGTTTGACGGTGGTCTCTTGAGAATGGACACCATGTTGGAGGGGGCCGGGCACAAGGGGTTAGCAGAAACATTATTTTTTTCTGACTTTGAGGGAGAATTCCAAGGAAAAATGCAAAATGGGAAAGGAAGAGAGTAGGAAAAGAAGGAATGTTAACAAATGGAGAGAAAGTAAACAAGAGGGAGTTTTAGAGATACCAACCATGGCATCCAGCATATTGCAAGTTTTAATCAGAATCTCAGTGTAAGTTAATGTAAATAAAAGGAAATTTATTAGTGCATGTATCTGAAAAGGGCAGGGGTGTCTGTTGGTCATGGCTGGCTCCATGGCCCAGCATTGCGCACAAGTGGTCTTTCTCCCTCCACCTCAGGGTGTTGCTTTCTTGCCTGGTGACTCTCGGGCCTTCCCCTCAAGGAGGCAAGAAGGCCGCTAACTCCCCAGGACTTCTGTGTTATCTTCCCAGCTACCTTAGTGGAAAAAGAGAGCCCTTTTTACCATCTCTTCCATCACACCCCCAAGTTGGGTCTTAAGGGCCTTGATCGTGTCCCTTGTCTATCCTGAACCAGTCTCCGCAGTCTGGGGCTATGACGCTCTGGTTGGCCAGGCCCGTTTAGGTGCCTTCCTGGAGCCGGGGTGGAGTCAGCGTTGCAGAACTCAGTGATGGGTAGTCTGGGGTGGTGGGGTTCCCTGGGGAACACCAAGGTGCTGTTCCCAGAAAAAAGGTGAATGCATGCTGGGCAGGCAAAGACCCGCCAAGGAAAGATGCAGTAAAGCTGGAAGAGGTTCTGAAAAGAGTTTTTGACACAATGGTGAGGGAAGATGGAAAACCAAAGAAAAGCAAACCTGGTCATTGCTTGGGGTATGCAGAGGCTGAATGATGGAGCTGACATGGCAGAAGGGCTGTTGTCTCAAATAGGAGTTGAGCGAGATGTTTTTTAGATAGTGTTTTCAATCTGGAGCATCTTCCCCCACCCCCCCACCCCACTGGGGCTACAGAACCAAGGTATATGGTTGTTTGGATCCATAGATCTTAATCATTTCTAGAGCCAGTTATTCTGAAGGGTCTGAGAGTTAATGAGGAGTGCGTGTCATGCATTGGAATGAATGTATCTTGAGTGCCTGTTTAGCAGACACCAGTGATTAGATCATCAATAAAATATGGTTTCTGCTTTCTTTCTGAGGTATGGGTAATTTTACAACAGTAATTTTTCAAAACACTCATATTCTTTGATGGAAAGGAAATATTCTTTTTCCTCTAGGACTAAGTTATTCAAGCTCTGCTCCCTGGAATACCAGGGGGTGACTAGATGTCCCACAAGAAAAAAACCCACAGCAACCTGTGTCTTGCTAAGTTTGAGAAATGTTGCATCTCCTTTGTCCTAGGGGAGGGGGATAGGCATTTGCAGTGCTCGTTATTGTATTAAGGGCTCAGAGAAGTTTGGCAGTAAGAAAACCTTCAGGTTTTGTTCAGCCAGCTGCTCTAGCTAGCTTACGTGACCATAGGATACTTTTCTCATGGCACGAGAGTAGTGTTGAATATGGGTCATAAAACAGTGCCTAAGGAATCAGCCGTATTTTCTTTGATTTGCGCACACAAAACCATCTGGAAAGGCTTTAATCGCTCAGTCTCACCTCAGATGTTGGAAGGGACCTCCCTCCACTGTAAATCTCTGAGTGGTGCTTTCTTGCCTCTAAGCCAAGCATCTCCATCTTGCCATAACCAGCTTCCCAAGAGATGCGTAATGCAAATAACTCTGGCTTCTCATTGCTTTTGTCCCTTCGGGGTTCCTCATCAGTAAATAGCCACAACCGTACCCGGGTTTTGGCGCTGAGAAGACTGACAGATCAGCTCTGCCAATATCACCTTCTGCTGGTGGTACCCAAAATGATTTGGGGAGGTACATGGATGCATCATCAGTCACATAAGGAAAAGGTATTCCCTTTCAATTCTCTTTCTGTCGTTTTGACCATAATAAGGAGAAAGTCTCAGTTTGGAGGTAAATATGTCTTTTGTTTTTTAAACAAAGAGAGCAGGCTACTATATCTAACTGAAATGTAATATTATTTTGTTTTCATTGGGTCTGTTTTTTGAATAATTTCTGCTTATGACTCTGGACACTTTCTACTTATTATAGGTGACCTTGGCCTTTCCTTTATAGACATAATCCCCTTTTTAACATAAATATAGGGGGAAATGAGTCAACTTAGAGCAAGATTTCTCAACCTTGGCACTAATGATATCTTGACGAGATAGTTCTTTTGTTTGCTGTGGGCAGCTGTCCTGTGCATTGTAGGATATTTAGCAGCATACCTGGCCTCCATCCAGTAGAAGCCAGTTGTGCTGCCGCCCTCCAGGTTGTGATAATCAAAGAATGTCTCCAGGGCTTCCCTGGCGGCAGGAAGATGGAAAACCAAAGAAAAGCAAACCTGGTCATTGCTTGGGGTATGCAGAGGCTGAATGATGGAGCTGACATGGCAGAAGGGCTGTTGTCTCAAATAGGAGTTGAGCGAGATGTTTTTTAGATAGTGTTTTCAATCTGGAGCATCTTCCCCCACCCCCCCACCCCACTGGGGCTACAGAACCAAGGTATATGGTTGTTTGGATCCATAGATCTTAATCATTTCTAGAGCCAGTTATTCTGAAGGGTCTGAGAGTTAATGAGGAGTGCGTGTCATGCATTGGAATGAATGTATCTTGAGTGCCTGTTTAGCAGACACCAGTGATTAGATCATCAATAAAATATGGTTTCTGCTTTCTTTCTGAGGTATGGGTAATTTTACAACAGTAATTTTTCAAAACACTCATATTCTTTGATGGAAAGGAAATATTCTTTTTCCTCTAGGACTAAGTTATTCAAGCTCTGCTCCCTGGAATACCAGGGGGTGACTAGATGTCCCACAAGAAAAAAACCCACAGCAACCTGTGTCTTGCTAAGTTTGAGAAATGTTGCATCTCCTTTGTCCTAGGGGAGGGGGATAGGCATTTGCAGTGCTCGTTATTGTATTAAGGGCTCAGAGAAGTTTGGCAGTAAGAAAACCTTCAGGTTTTGTTCAGCCAGCTGCTCTAGCTAGCTTACGTGACCATAGGATACTTTTCTCATGGCACGAGAGTAGTGTTGAATATGGGTCATAAAACAGTGCCTAAGGAATCAGCCGTATTTTCTTTGATTTGCGCACACAAAACCATCTGGAAAGGCTTTAATCGCTCAGTCTCACCTCAGATGTTGGAAGGGACCTCCCTCCACTGTAAATCTCTGAGTGGTGCTTTCTTGCCTCTAAGCCAAGCATCTCCATCTTGCCATAACCAGCTTCCCAAGAGATGCGTAATGCAAATAACTCTGGCTTCTCATTGCTTTTGTCCCTTCGGGGTTCCTCATCAGTAAATAGCCACAACCGTACCCGGGTTTTGGCGCTGAGAAGACTGACAGATCAGCTCTGCCAATATCACCTTCTGCTGGTGGTACCCAAAATGATTTGGGGAGGTACATGGATGCATCATCAGTCACATAAGGAAAAGGTATTCCCTTTCAATTCTCTTTCTGTCGTTTTGACCATAATAAGGAGAAAGTCTCAGTTTGGAGGTAAATATGTCTTTTGTTTTTTAAACAAAGAGAGCAGGCTACTATATCTAACTGAAATGTAATATTATTTTGTTTTCATTGGGTCTGTTTTTTGAATAATTTCTGCTTATGACTCTGGACACTTTCTACTTATTATAGGTGACCTTGGCCTTTCCTTTATAGACATAATCCCCTTTTTAACATAAATATAGGGGGAAATGAGTCAACTTAGAGCAAGATTTCTCAACCTTGGCACTAATGATATCTTGACGAGATAGTTCTTTTGTTTGCTGTGGGCAGCTGTCCTGTGCATTGTAGGATATTTAGCAGCATACCTGGCCTCCATCCAGTAGAAGCCAGTTGTGCTGCCGCCCTCCAGGTTGTGATAATCAAAGAATGTCTCCAGGGCTTCCCTGGCGGCACAGTGGTTAAGAATCCGCCTGCCAATGCAGGAGACATGGGTTTGAGCCCTGGTCTGGGAAGATCCCACATTGCCGCGGAGCAACTCAGCCCGTGTGCCACAACTACTGAGGCCCACACGCCTGGAGCCCGTGCTCTGCAACAAGAGAAACCACGACGATGAGAAGCCCTCACACCACAGTGAAGAGTAGCCCCCACTCGCTTCAACTAGAGAAAGCCCGCGCAGCAACGAAGACCCAATGCAGCCAAAAATAAATAAAATAAATTAAAAAAAGAAATGTCTCCAGACATTGTCAGATATTCCCTGGGGGATGTGATTGTGCCCAGGCAGTGAGAACTACCAGTTTAGAGCCACAAGAAGTAAATATGAATAGCAGTGGTACACAAGCATAGCAAAAGTTGCAAAGGTGCTAGGCATGACTGTTTCAGTTTAGTGAGCTGAAGTGCCACTAACTGGCCTGAAAACAGGACACCTTTGCCCTACTCCATCCTCATCTCCACTTCAGAGCCTCTCCAGATGTGGTTCTACGAGCGCGCATCTATGCATATCCCAGTTCTTTGTGGACATTTTGTAGAAGAACAAGCTTTGACCATGTTGCAGGTGGACTTGCCTGCTCCTTGGAAGGGAGCATTACACAGTCCAGCTGCACAGCAAATGCTGTGTCACCAGAAAGCAGAAAAGGAAAGAATGCTGAGTCATAATTTCCTTCACACAGCAATTAACGTGTATAATACTTTTGAACTGTGATGGGGCTCAGAGCTGGTGAAGGAGTGAGGTTTAAAGATCCGTTCAGCATTAGCATCGGTGAGGATCGCCGGCTGCTTTCATTAGTCGGCTTCAGGTTCTCTGTGTTTCATTTAGAAGCAGCTGCGATCGCTAATGGAATGACCCCGGCGTCATTTTCTGTTCTGAAGCAGGAGGCAAGATGGCTTCTCTTATGATGTTGTGTTTGCGACTTGTGCCGACGCCAGATGCTGATAAAATGTGGTCCGTGGCCTTCAACAAAGCTCCTCTTTCTGTAAAAGAAAATTTTGTTTTCATTTGTAATAAAGAGACAGGCCCCAGGCTTCGAAAGCGTAGGGCTTCATGTTGCTTGACTGACTGCAGCAAAGGCATGGGATGGGGCGAAGTCCGTTTTCTTGTTTCCTCCCGCTGCCCTTCTTCCCCTCTAAAGCTCTCCACAACCTGGCCGGAGAAGCGGGCAGGCCTGGCTGCGGGAGGCCACTCCCCAGGCTCCCTTCTGCTTGGGGCTCACTTGTCCCCAGCTCTTGTCTCTCTGTGGTCCGCCCACTGCAGTCCTCTCTATGCTTCGTTGTTGTGAGCATGTAGGAAAGAATAACCTAAGACCTCCCCCTTAGCCCCCTTCCCATTTCCCCCTCTGCCATCAGGATGCCCTTTGGATCAGAACAGATGCTTGCCGTAACAATAATAATATTAACATAAGAGAGTAGTATGGTATTTGTTTATCATTCCCAGCACAGCAGCTCCAGAGTGCTCCCATTCAAATGCTACGTTCGACCCAGTTATTCCCCTGCTAAAGTCTTTCCAAAGGGCGACATCCTCCAGGGGTCCCGGGCAAGCTCACCCCCGAACCACCAGACCTCTGCCCCAGCCTCCCCTCTGCCCCTGGTCCCTCTGCAGAAACAGCTGTGTCCTGTCCTTGTCACTCCTCAGACACTACTTGGAGGTGTTTTCCCTTAGGTTTCTTCTCTTTCTCTGCCGGTATCTCTGAGGCTCCCTCTCTTTCCTCCTTAGGGGCTTTCCTTAACAGGTGTGTCCTCAGTGGGGCCTTCCCTGTCAAAAACAGCCACTCTGCTCCCTGCCCAGGCTCGCCATGGCTGCCTCTGCTGCTCGATTTTTCTCCGCCATCCTCTCCTCCCCTTTACAGCCCACTTTTTGCACGAGGTTGCACACCTGCCATCCCCAGAATCCAGCCCCACGAGGGCTGGGTCTTGTCTCTCTGGTCCCTGAGGCATCCCTAGCACCTGACTCATATAGCGTGCTCAATACATTTGGGCAAATTAATGACGGAACCTGATTAGTTCAAACGGTAATAACAGAAGATTGTTTGGGGGGTTACAGAGTGCATCTCTGTGCACTTTCTTGTCGGTCCTCACCACAGCCCCAGGAGGTAGGCTAGGCAGGCATGTATCATCCCCACTTTACAGATGGGGAAAGTGAGGCCCAAAGATGTCCAGGGGTTTGTCCCAGTTCACACAGCTGGGAATGGTGGAGCTTGGACTCCCTTTTTCTGCCTCCTGCAGTGTTGACCTTTGCTGTCTGGCGTCTATGACTCTGATTGCCTTCTAGAATTCTAGGGCAGTAGCAAGTGAAACTAGCAGACCTGGGTCATGGGACCTGGTAAATGAGTGTCATGGTGAAATCCCTCCTGTCCGCTGGCCCCTTCCAGATGGGCTGCCTTCCCCAGGCCTTCAGTATAATTAGCTTGGAGGCCTTTGGCCCTGATGCAGTAACCGGTAAGAAGCTATCCATTACTGCCGTTCATTAAGACAGGCGACACGAGATGAAATATTTTAGGTGAATCATCTGGCCTAATTTAGAAAGGCTCGGTAGGGCCAGCGCCTTTCATTTATCAGGGTGAGGTATCTGTTATCAGAGAGATCCACACACGGACTTATTTATTATCCAGAATCTGTTTTTAATTTTGGAGATTGTTTACCTAAACTGCCGTGTGTCAGATTCCAGGACGGATTTCTGCTTAGCGTTTAATTTTAGATACTTGCCGTGGCGGACAGTAAAAAATGGGTCTCCAGAATTTGTGGTTTCATTATGAATCTTAGCTCCTGGCAGTCCCTACCAGTAGTTTGTCTTTGAAATCTCCTTGGTACTTGTTAACCCTGCTCTGCTGTGAAAGAGATATAGTTTATTTATTGGACTTTGCCCATTTATGAAAAAGTACAGAAATTATTAATGGTTTAGCATCTATTAATGCATTACTTGGGTGGAATTCAAATTCTAATATTTATGGAAAACCCCTTTGTAATGAAACGGGCAGAGAATCAGCTCTCCTGCTCCTTAAATTTGGAAGGCTCTAGATGCAGTTGGAATGACTCCCTGTGAAATATGAGCCCTGCTGGCTTTATATTTACACCCATAAATAAGAAATAAGTACTTTGGGTTGGAGGAGAAATAATTAAGAATAGTTGTGTAGATAATAAAGAAGAAATTGCCCCGTTTGGTGAACTGTGTGCTTGGGAAATGCCAGAGGCCGCCAGGACCTGGATGAGAGATTTGGGAAAGACTAGTGCTGGGAGATTGTGGGTATGGAGGGCTTCTGGAGACAGGGGGATGAGGAGCCCTGTGGAGGGCACCTTGGAGCCACGGTAACATGTTAGAGGCTGTGTACATAGGACTTAGAGCTGGGAATCACAAGACCTTGTTTGGATTCCAGCTCTTCTGTGCTGTTGTTGAACTTTGCCCGACCTCAGTCTCCTCATCTGTAAAATGGAGCTAATATCTTACAAAATTAGCTTGAGGATAAACGGTATAGACTTAGAATTGCCAAAAGTAATAAATGTATCTGTGTACATGAGGCCTAAAGAGATGACCTGATTAGGGCAAAAGTGGCAGAGCAGGATAGAAAAGATATACAGATGTATATTACCTATTCACACATATATATGTACATCTTAGGGTGTGTGTGTGTGATTGCTGGTTGTTGAGCAGGAGATAGAGAATATAGGTGTATGTGTGTAAGTGTGAATAATGAGCTCAACATGGAATTTTTAAAAAAATTAGGGTCTCAGAGCACAGTCAATGAATGGGTACCTCTTAGGCACCAGGGCTCTTCCACCTAGGGAGTATGGTATTGGGTTCCTTGAGGTTTTCTTAGACCACCCAGAATTTCTCCCTGACCTGCTCCTGGTATGAGTTCCTCGTTTGGTTAAATCTCCACATCTCTACTGAGATAAATTCTGAGTCCCAGCCATGCTCAGCAGGTAAGAGGTCTGAGA
>NW_006795130.1:753493-769259 GCF_000442215.2 Lipotes vexillifer | reverse complement strand
CAGCAGGAAAGAGTTCTGAGATTCGCTAGTGATGCTTACCAGGCTTGTTGGTCTAGGAAGTGGTAATGTGGTTCATAGTCTCTTGTTCTTCGTTTTTGTTCTTTAAATAAGGAAACCAAAGCCTAGTGTGATCAAGTCAACTGGTCAGGCTCACACAGGGAGTTAGATGTGAGCCAGGACTAACGTTAGGTCTCTGGCTTCCAGTTTACTCAAGTCTCACCACACTTCCCTTCTTACCATGTGCAGCCTCAGTGTTTCTGCAGACCACCCAGGAGCACTATAGTCAGCTGTCCCCGACTTGTCAAAAGTACAGATTCAAGAGGATAAAGTGTTTGATATCCTTCCTGCGGTGTGTGGTGGCCTGCATGGACAGCTAAGGCCAGGACACCATTTGGATTGGATGAGATGATGATGACGATGACGACGATGACAACTCATTTATTTAGCATTTCCATATCCCAGGCCCTGGGCCGTGCATTTGATGTATATTATCTCATTAAATTACAACAATCTTATCCCTGCAGGACAGTCTTTCCACTGTGCACATGAGGAAAATGGGGTCCAGATCAGTTGAGGAACACTCTCGAGTCACAAGCTAGCAGGTATGCAAGTCTCTCAGACTCCAAAGCGTGTGTTTGTGATCACTGAACATATATGAACACATCTCCTATGGGCTTGTGAATGGTGCTATCCAGAGGGTAGCATAGATGCATCCTCTGCATGTCACAAATAAAGACTCTCATTTGAAGCAGCAAAGGAGTCTTTGGGTGGTTGGTCCTCCTGCAGGCAACATTGAGGTAGTAGGGAAGAATGTTCTTTCATCCAATAGAGAACTTCCCTGGATCTATTTCATCTGTGTTCTGTGTAGAGCTTCTGTGTATATTTTGCCATGACTCAAGCAAGCATTGGATGTTATTGAGTAGATCGTGTCCCCAGTTCTTCTTTTTTGTATATTGTAGGCAAGAAATACTCCCAGGGGAATTTCCGGGCAGTCCAGCGGTTAGGACTCCGCTCTTTTACGGCCGGGGGCCCAGGTTCGATCCCTGGTTGGGGAACTGAGATCCTGCAAGCCGCCTGGCACAGCCAAAAAAAGAAAAAAGAATTAATCCCATAATGATTCATGAAAGTGAAATTGCTGGTTGAGTGCACCTGCCAGGTTAATTGGCTAAAGGGTATAGATGTTTCCTGACTTCAGAAGGAAATGATCCCTGATACTGGACAAAGGAACCATCTTCTGTCTAGAAGATTTGGACTCTCTCTTCCCTAAGTGTTTAGGGAGGTTGAGTCATCAGTCTCATACCTGGAGGTATAAGGACCTCCCCGTGGAGACCCGGGGTTAGGTGGGTCGAGAGTGTTGAGCATCTCTGCTCTGTGGCAAAGGCAGAGGCCCCAGTCATTGTTTTCCTCATCTTACCTGAGTAGCTGTAGCCAAATAGCACAGGTTTGGGAGTCAGCTTCAGATTCATTCATCCACCAGTCTTGTCCTCTGGCTACATACCAGCTTTTAAGTATGCAGGCTACAGGGCATTATCTTAACGTTTAGGTTAACCGTTGAATAAAAATAAAAATTAATAAGTAGAAAAAAAAAAAAAGAGTGTGTCTTTACTTACAGTTCTTGCTGGAGCTGTAGAAGGGCTCCATCTCAGCCCAAGTGATTCCAGTCTAGGCAATGGGCTTGCTCCTCTGCGAAGTGCAGTATGTGGGTGCTGGCCTCTCCCTGCGGTGGGTGTGGGATCGGCCTGAGGTTACATAGCAGGG
This sequence comes from Lipotes vexillifer, assembly GCF_000442215.2. NCBI lineage: Eukaryota > Metazoa > Chordata > Mammalia > Artiodactyla > Lipotidae > Lipotes > Lipotes vexillifer. The sequence continues at coordinate 767,501 of NW_006795130.1, read as the reverse complement.
AACATGAGAAGCTCTGCTGTCCAAAGCTGCTTTGCTCTCCTGGAAAAGGTGTCTAGGGGGATTCTACTTCTCCTCCAGAGGGCCATGGGGATTGGGTGCAAGCTGTTAGCTGTGATGAAGGTGAAGATGAAGCCAGTGAGGGGGAGGGGGAGGAGAATGAATGCCACGCTGACATTTGAGTAGAACCATTATCTCCAGACAGGTGCTGCTCTAACTAATTAGCCCATGTAATCCTTCAGCATCCGTTTGAGGATGCTATTATTGCTGTCCCCATTTTGCAGTTCAGGAAACTGTGGTTAACTGATTTGCTCAAGGTCTTGCTATTGGTACGTGGTGATGAAGTTGGCCTCAGGGTTGGGTCTGTGCTTGGTGTCTGGAAGTGCTTGTTAGGAGAGGTACACTCTCCTTGCCCCATCGGTCGTCATCTTCTTTCTCTTCTCCTCATTGGGATTGTTTCCCTTTTGATCAAGAATAAATATACAGAAGGGAGCCAAGATCCATCTGGAGCATCTCAGCCGGTCCCTTTTATCATGTCTTTCCTCTGACTTTAACTACCTGCCTGTCCCCAGGCCCCTCTCTCTTGCCTGGACCGCATATACCCACCTGTATTTTCCCCCAACAAAACCAGTTCTCAAAACCTCCATTCACCTTTAAGTTATAGGTGATTCACAGAAGCTGAACGTGTTACTTATCCCAGTAATATTTGTATTTCAGTTGTAGTCAAAGCATTGAAGGTGGAATCTCAGATCTATCCAACCAGGTTCTGCTTTCCATTCTGACTAACCTTTTTACCTCTAGGCCAACCTGGGATCCAAAGCTAGGAATTCCCTTAAAAATGGCTGCCTCTCATTCTGTTCATTCTAGTCCACAAGCCAATCAGGAACACATGTGAAAGGTGAAGTAACTTGCAGGAACCGAAGCAGAATTTTTTTTTTTGCGGGACGCGGGCCTCTCACCTGTGGCCTCTCATTCTAGTCCACAAGCCAATCAGGAACACATGTGAAAGGTGAAGTAACTTGCAGGAACCGAAGCAGAATTTTTTTTTTTGCGGGACGCGGGCCTCTCACTGCTGTGGCCTCTCCCGTTGCGGAGCACAGGCTCCGGACGCGCAGGCTCAGCGGCCATGGCTCACGGGCCCAGCCGCTCCGCGGCATGTGGGATCTTCCCGGACCGGGGCACGAACCCGTGTCCCCTGCATCGGCAGGCGGACTCTCAACCACTGCGCCACCAGGGAAGCTCCCGAAGCAGAATTTTAACCTCATCCCCGGCCCGGGTTTGCATGGTGCCACGGTCTCCAGTGCCACGGATGTGATTTCCGTATTGCTCATCTAGATGCTCGATGGGACTGAAATTAGTGGGCTTCACTGGGTCCAGCCCAGGCTGCAGTCAGGCAGCTGATGCAGGGAGCGTTCCTCAGACGCTGAGACCAGGAGGAGAGAGGCTGGGTGCTCCATGTTGCTTGGGACTACCGACCCCGTGGACTAAGACAGGAAGAAGATGATGCTCACCTCTGGCAAGTCCAAGTTGTTGATGTCCTGCCTCTCCTGTTCGGGGCCGTTCTACCTATAAGGCCATCTTCTGGAGGCCGTGTTTTTTATATAACATTTTGTCCCTTTAGAAATTATCATGATGCATGTCAAGAGCGTTCACACTGAAAAAAAAAAAAAAAAATGTCACTTTAGCTTCCAAGTTTCTGATTGTCTAAATAACGCAGCAACTCAACATACAGCTGTCTGGCATTTTGACAGTACAATAACCCATAATTCTTCCTGCCACTCAGCACTTCAAGGTTAGCATTTTATAGTTTGCTCTCAAGGAGTATTCATTTAAAATTTCAGGAGCAAAGAGTTGAATGTGGCTGCCTTGTACCTCTCTTTTGATCTTTCCTTTATTTACTTGGGGGCTCTTCCAGTTTATTACATGTATTTTATGGGATGTTCATGCGTGTGTATAAACTTTTTTGGAAGAGGTAGAATGTTGTTCAACTTACTGTGTCTCGTTCTCCATATAGTTGGGGATAAGGGTGGGAAAGAGCTGCTGAGCTTCAGAGGGCAGCTACGCTGTCTGCAGTTTCCAAGCATTTGCTATGGAGTGAAGCATGAAGGGATTGGGGGAGGGTATGGACCAGTTTAGGACTCGTTCTTGCCTCCTTTCAGAAGGCAGGTGAAATCCTCACAGCGGCCTTCTGAGGAAAGTGGAAGTTTCCAGTTCTCAACTTTCTCACTAGCGAAACCGGCTTGCTTGGTCCTGTCTTGATTCTTGAGTCATGAGACGGATTCTTGGATACTCAGCTGCTGGTTGTGAATCTTCCTCCCTAGCTTGCTTGCAGTTGGTCATCCTCAGGCAGGTTGACATCCCTAGGCGGGAGACTGGGTTATGAATCTGGCTTTCATAAATTTCCTGCATAACCTTGGCCAAGTCAATAATTTGCCTCTTTGAACTTCTTATTTCTAAAACATGGTTAGTCGTCCTAGCCATACCTGCTTTTACAGGCTTGTAAGTAGGTCAAGATGAAGCGACAGAAGTTCATGTGCTTTGCGTTATTGAGTTGCGCTAACTGAATATTAGAGATCACTGTGGGTTTTTTTTCTTTGAATCCATTCCCAATTTACCTCCCTGATCTACATCCCTGCCTACGGTAATCAAGTGGCTTATTGTGACGCATGGGTCATTTTCTGAGACAAGGAAAGTCAATGTAAGTGCCTTGTGCCGTGAACAGGGTTTATTTATTGGCCCTCCTTGGACTGTGTCCGAGGGTGAACTTTTGGATCTTGGGCACCCTTAGGACATTTCAGGGTCTAAAATTTCTAAGATAAGATAATTTTTAGATTGACGACTGACTCAGTAAATGTGCTTTGCCTGTGAAAACCCTAACTCTCCATGTTCGCCAAGGTACTCTTAAGCCCATGAGGTTAAGCACCATTTAAAAGCCTGAATGTGTGTGTCAAAAGAATTACTGTGTTGATATGCAGTCTGTTAACACTTTCAGAGCCATTAGAGTGATAAACATTTTACCATCTTTGGCCCTAAAATCTCCGTAACACAGTTTGCTTGTTGAGAACTGTTGGAATTGATGCTCCTGGCAGGGGGATTAACTCTTCTTCAGCAGCCTGGGACTGACTTTGATAAATCTGGGGAGGACTGGTGGCCGGAAATTAAGGAATGTTTGAATCCCAGGTCATGGGGTGTTTCTAATGTGTGGACTTTCTCTGGTTGGTTGGTTGGTTTTGGTGGGGAGGGGTCCGGGTTGACAGTCCCCAGGCTGTTAGAGGTTTCATGAACTCTTTTCTTCAGGATTGGCAATCTTATCCGCTCTGCATCTGCTACTTCTAAAAAGGGAGTTTGAAGTCTTGTGCAGGCTGCTTGGGATAAGATGGTGGAGTATCACAGTTCCAGGCTTAAAATAGCCTGGGCCCTGGAAGAGGACAGCTTGGCAGGGTTAGCCACAATGTTTAGATACCAACAATAATGCAGTCACTTGAATTACATATCATTCTATACATTTCAGAGGGCCTTTCCATCTGTTACCACAGTGATCTCAGAATAGTAGTGTGAAATAGAACTGATCAGGGTTTCTAAAATGATGCTAAGAATTTTTTTGTGATTATAAAAATAGTACGTATTCATTATAGAAATTTTGGAAAATACTGAAAATGATAAGGAAATTAAGATTGCCTGTAATTCTCCACTTTCCAGAAATAACCACTTAAACCATTCTGGTATATATCCAGCCCTACATATACTTCATTTTCTGTGTATTCATACATGAATCTGTACCATATACGTATATAATTTTATTTGGGATCACTCAGTAATGATACTGTTTTGTTACTTTTACTTATAAACACTTATCCATGTTGTAAACAGTCCCTGAAAACCTAACATTTAATGTCTGAATAGTATCTGTTATAAAGGATGCATCCTGCTGTTGTCGAGTAAATAGATGATTTTCCATTGTTCCCTGTTGTATTCAGCACCATGAAGTATGTACCAGGACGTACATCTTTCTTCATTTTAAACACACCTCTGGTTATATCCTTAAGATAAACTGTTAGAAATGTTCTAGCCATACCATTTCTATCTACCTTCCAAGGATTATTACATAAAATGTCAGACTTAAGGCAGATATTTTATCATCATTTTCTAGGCGGGAAAACTGAAGAACAGAGACTTGCACTGACTTGCCTAAGGATGCACAGCAAGTTAGTGGGTGAACCAGCCGCCCCATGGTAGCATCTGCCTTACCTCTTACCATCTGGAGGTGAGAACACCTCCCCATGCAAGGGCGAGCTGTGTTACATGTGGTAGTTGTGGGTTCTCTTTATGACCCTTCGTTAAGTGTGGTTTGCTGGCCTGATGACCCACCCCCACCCAGCAGCCTTTGAGATGGAAATTAAATAGATCTTCATTCCACTTCCTGTCATGGCTTCTTAGCACTTCCTGGGCTCTCCCTCTCTGAAGCTCTCTCTCCAGCCCAGCCCTGTCTCAAGAGTGGTGGCCAGGCTGCCTGCCTGCCTACTTGCTTGCCTCCCTTTGGATCGCAAGCATTTTGAGGGGAATGCCTGTCAAGTTCCAGGACCTGTGTTGGGTACAGGGGATACCAAGGTGTGTTGAGCTCAGCCCTGGCCCTCAAAACTCATCTGGGATTAAAGCTGAAATACAAACAGATAACTGTGATGGAGTAGGATAAAGACGTGGTCCCAGGACTGTGGAAGAAATAAAAATGTCCTACTTGGTGACTTTCATAGTGATATTCCCAGTGCATGACAGACCTCTCCTCCGTAGCCACAGTGGGTCCTTTTGGTCTCTTATTCTAGAACGTTTGTTTTGTTCAGATCTGTCCCCCCAAAGTCTCCCCACTTTCCCTTCCTTTTGTCTCTTGTCCGCTTCAGCTTGTTTCCCATTGTTCATGTACACAGCAGGCAGTTTATAAGTAGCTGATGCAGGTTATAAGGTCTGACCATGTGGCCCCTGCATACCTGCAGTCCTGGTCCCATTACTGCCACTCATAAATTCCCAAGGAGTTGCACCAGCCCTTAAGTCTCATTTTCCTAAAATAGGTAATAATAGCTATTAAAAATAATAGCTAACATTTATCGAGCACTTATTATGGGCCATACACCGTTGTAAGGGCTCTACACATATTAACTCACTTAAGCTCACATCTTTGTAAGGTGAAGGGTTACTGTTTTCCCCGTTCTCAGAGGAGGATCCAGGGTCCAAGGCCACACAGCTAGGTGGTTGGACCAGAAGGCGGGCTGGCTGTAGAGCTTGCTCTCTTGGCCTTGCACGCCACTATTTCAGGACCCTTTCCTCTTGCATTCATCCCCTTGCCTTGCATTGCACCTGGCATGGGAGTCTAATGCAGTCAGTTTGGGAGAGCAGAAACTCTCTCGAGGTGGTAGCTTATTCCTCTCCCACCACCCAGGAGGCACATGGATGTCAGGACCTTGGCCATTCTCCCATAAGGTTACAGAACATCCCAGAACCAGGGAAGTGTGGCGCTGGGAGAGACCCAAGAGGAAAATCTCCTTTTTCACCCATCCATTCACCTCTACACTCTGCAGCTTTTTGAGCTATCTGAAGGTCATGGTACTCTACCATGGACCAAAACAAATGTGGCATCTGCTCTTGGGAAACTCACTCTCCAGAAGGTGGGGAAATAGTTTACACAGCTCGTGGGACTGCTGGGCTGCTGGGAGGGAAAGCCCTAAGGGTGAAAATGTTCCCAGGTTGAAATGCCTAGCTTTCTTCAGACTTGTAGGGACCCGTTGGTTCTGGCGGAAAGACTGTCTTCTCTCCAGGGAACCGTTCATGTTCCTGGGTCTCGCGAGTCCAGAATGAGTAGTAGAGAGCTTTTGTTGTCCAAAAGGCCTAGTTGGGGGCCTGGATTTTATTGTTGTCATAGTACCTGGATTATAAAAAATAAGCTTCATCATAATGGAGGGAGAAGAGGAAGCAAAATAATGCCAGGTTTTAGATAAGTTGTGGGTATTTTTTTCTCCTTATTGAGATTTATAGTATGCCCAAGTGCCTGGCACTTGGGTTGATTTGAACGAGAAAATATATATGCATATATATGCATGCTTGAACAATGTCAGGCTTGTAGTGTGTCTCTAGTTCCTCTGTAAGTCCCCAGTCCAGGGGTTTCTTGTGTAGCTCCATTCCAGCAAGAACGGGTGCTGCTTCAGTATTCATTTCAGTGGCATTGACAATACTGACAGTATAATTGACCTGAAAAGTTCTGGATTTCCTGTTAATGCACTTTAGAAATGTACATCAACTACCAAAAAAAATCATTTCTATCTACATTTCACTTGATTTCCATTTTCAAGAGAGAGGCTTCATCATTATTATTCTATTTGAATAGCACTGATATCTTGAAGGATGGAAGGAGATTTCTATTGTATGCGGGAGTACTTTATTTCGATATTTTCTTTGTCTGATTATACATGATAAACACACATTAGTGACATTTCGTGCATGTTTGGAAGATAAATGGGGATATCTCTTTAAACCATTCCTGACACTTGCTAACCTGTGAGCTTAATGGCATTTTCTCTTTGATTCAATAATTTGTCTGTCAAAAAAAAGCTCGGCTGACATTCTCCTTGTTGTGGGATTGAAATGGAAAGAAATCTCTTCTCTTGAAGGAAATTTTTTTTTTAATGGTGGGGAACGTTTTAGGATAAAAATGTTTCTGAAATTCTTTGGGGTTTTGGTGGTGGAGGTGGCAGGGAGTGCAGATGGAGAGGGTGGCGCTAATGAGTGCCAGAGCCCTGACACTATACGTGTGGCAAGTGATAAAAGGGAGATGATTACCTCAGTCTGAAAGTCCTCTTGAAATAATTGGGGAACATGTAAAATCTTGCAGATGAAGGTGGCTTCTATCGCTCTGTCTTGTGGGAGGTTGTCAGCCTTGCTCCCGTGGAGGTGGTTAGGTTGGGGTGTGTATCCACGTGTGAGGGGATGGCTCTGACTCCGTTCACCTGCCTCGGTTCCCTCAGCCTCGTTCTGCGTGGGGAGGGGTGAAGCAGAGGGCTTGCTCTGCATCGTCCTGAAGAGGTTCTAAACCCAGGTGGTCGTTTTTCCCCTTTGGGAGATTTTGGAGAAGGCTTTTCAGGGGCTGTGGTGACAAGGAATCCTAGAGGTGAACCTGGAGTAGGGAGGCAAGTGGTGGGCTGGGAGGTGGGAGCTTGGCGTTCTTGGGGGAGCCCTTTGCATTTATGATAAAGATGAGCATGCTGGGCATGAGGTGCTCTTTCAGAGCTGTGTCATGTGACCCCTCCCCCCCCCACCCCACCCCTCCAGTGTACTGCTGACCCTGTCTCCTCAGACCCCTGCATCAGAGGGCTCCTGGGAAGTCTGATTCGGTAAAGTCGATGAGAGTAGGCAGGTGGTCGGGACTTGGGAGCAGGATTGGGGAAGATGTTGGGGGGGGGTCAAAGTCTGCTTATCCCTCTGCCCCCTTCTCCATTCCAAGGGGTCTTCAGGTGTGCCATTGGAAAACACTGACTCATTAAGATCCCTCATATTGATTCATTCAGCACTTTTTATCGAATGCCTCTTGTGTGCCAAGCATGGCTCTAGACACTGGGGATGCATCCCAAGTTCCACAGGTTGTCAGTAGCAAAGTTGGGAGTAGGACCCAAGTCTCTTAAGTCCTGATCTGGTGCTTTTTAGCACTGCCTCCCTGGAGACTCTGCCTACTACAGGAGCCCAAGGGTCTGAAATTCTTTCCCATTATTCCTCTCATGGCTTCCGGTCCCCCGCCCGGCCATGGCTTCTCCGGTTTTTGATCCTGGCTGAGTCATGCTGGGTTGCCCTAGCAAAACACAACAAACATAAAGAAAAATGAAGATGTTAACCATCATGTGTGTTTTCCCAGCATGGACTTTCTACCAGCAAGTAGGGCCATCTAAAGACCTTTGAACATCCTGAGAACTTTTATTTTCTATTTTCTAAATTTATTTTATTGAAGTATAGTTGGTTTACAGTGTTCTGTTAGTTTCTGGTATACAGCAAAGTGATTCAGTTATACATATATAATAGTTTGCATTTGTTAATCCCAAACTCCCAATCCATCCCTCCCCCACCTTCCCTCCCTCTTGGCAACCACAAGTCTGTTCTCTATGTCTGTGAGTCTGTTTCTGTTTTGTAGATGTGTTCATTTGTGTCATATTTTAGATTCCACATATAAGTGATCTCGTATCGTGTTTGTCTTTCTCTTTCTGACTTACTTCACTTAGTATGATAATCTCTAGGTCCATCCATGTTGCAGATGGCATTCTTCATTCTTTTCATTCATTCAAATGGCAAATTTCATTCTTTTTTTTATGGCTGAGGAGTATTCCATTGTTTATCTGTATCATATCTTTTTTATCCATTCGTCTGTTGATGGACATTTAAGTTGTTTCCATCTTGACTATTGTAAATAGTGCTGCTGTGAACACTGGGGTTCGTATCTCTTTTCAAATTATAGTTTCGTCCAGATAATGTGCCCAGGAGTGGGATTGCAGGATTATATGGTAGCTCTATTTTTAGTTTTGTAAGTAAACTCCATACTGTTCTCCATAGTGGCTGCACCAGTTTACATTCCCGCCAACAGTGTAGAAGGGTTTCCTTTTCTCCACACCCCCTCCAGTATTTGTTATTTGTAGATTTTTTTTTTAACTGAGCACCTTTATTTTAGATATCTTACTACACAATACATCAAACATATTAAAACAACCCCCCCATTTCACATCATATATGATTTATAAAATTTCAATGTGAAAATTTTGGAAGTATTCTAAAACTAATTTTAACAGTTTTGAGGCTTGGGGGTAAATTCATTTTCCTGTGATATAAGCTTTGTTATATTTATATGTAACTGTAGAGCTGGACTTGATTTGCATTTGACTAACCAATGAATGTATTTTCTTTTGAAACTTATTTAAACATTAATCTTAGTTTTAGAAATTTTATTTCACATCGTGGTGCCATTTTTTCAGCTCTCAAACATTCTGTTGGCCATTAAAAATTTTAAAAGAGGGCCCTTGACACTGTGCCTATGGCTCTTCATCGATTAAAGGCACTGAGAATAGATCTCCTGGCACCCACCCAGCTAAAACCAAATCCTGGACCTCAGCAGTTGCTTTCCCTCAGGGGACTCCAGAAGGGCTAGGCTTCTTTTCAAGCCACTTCTCAATGTGCCCTCCTTGCCCTGCCCCCCAGGGACTGGCCCGGGTGTTATAGAAGTGACCCTGCAGGCTCAAGGAGAACTCTTGTTCCCACCTGCTGTGGTGTCTGAGTCAGCTTGGGCTGCCATAACAGCATACCACAGATTGTGTGGCTTAAACAACAGACACTTATTGTCTCAAAGTTCTGGAGGCTGGAAGTTGCAGATCAAGGTGCTGGCTGATTTGGTTCCTGATGAGGGAGGGCTCTCTTCTTGACTTGCAGACAGCCACCTTCTTGCTGTGTCCTCATGGTGGGGAAAGTGAGCAAGAGCTCTGGTCTCTTCCTCTTCTAAGAGCAATAATCCCATCATGAGAGGTCTACCCTCATGGCCTCATCTAAGCCGAATTACTTCCTGAAGGCCTCATCTCCCAAGACCATCACAAGGGATTTAGGACTTCAACATAGGAATTTTGGCAGGAAAACGTTCAGTCCGTAATATACGGTGTGGTAGGGAAGCATGGGCCTCCAAATCCATGTCTGTGGGCTTCATATCCCAGTCCTACCACTTTTTAGCAATGTGACTTAGGATAAGTTGGTTATGCTCTCTGAGCCTCAGTTTCTCCTTCTGTAAATTGGGGATAACAATCATTGGCAGAGTTATTTGTATTAGAAATAATATTTGTAAAGGGCCTAGCACCAAGTAAGTAACCCTTCTCCTTAGAATTTCCCCAGTGATCTGGAGTATCGTTAATCAAATGAATACAGCAGCTAATGTTTGAAGAACACTCAGTTGTGTGTGCGTGTGTGTGTGTGTGTGTGTGTGTGTGTGTGTGTGACTGATTGAGACAGAGGCCAGGAGCATGGCTGAGGCAGGAGACGGGTAAACTCTCTGGCACTAGAGAAAAACTGGGCTTCCGCAAGAGGAATTTGTTTCTACATTTCTGGAAGGTCTCAGGCTTGCAGGAACTCCTTGGGTTGTACCAGTGCATGGAGGGTAGACTGAGAAGGCTCTTCAGGGATCAGGCATGGAGAGGACATACAATTCAGGATCGAAGGACCCTCAAGCTGGGAAGAGTAAGCTTGGGTTTTTCACCAGAAGAGGCTCTGCCATTTACCCTCAATTACTTTTGCCATTTCCAGAATAGGGAACAGAAACTGAAATGATTAGTTTTCAAAAATGTGGGAGTTTTGAGCCTGGGGTGGGAGTGGGCATTGGTATTCATGCACAAAGGGCACTGGACTTCGCAGATCGCATTGGTATCTGGGGAAGGAACCAATGACCAGCACTTAGAGAGCAGTCAGAACAGGGAGGGCCACCCCTGGCTGTGAGGATAGATGGGTCATGATAGGAGAGTAGTCAGTTCCCAGGCATCCCACAATCGGAGGGAATTGGCAGGTGGAAAATCGGAGGAAGCTGATCATCCCCCAGACCCTTCCACTTGAGTCGTGGCTGCCGGGAACGGGTGAACCTTTCTGGTTGACTCAAGTGAAGCCTGGACCATGGTGGGAAGAAAGTACCTGCCTTCCCTCCCCCGCTCCGTTCCATCCTTCCTCAGTCGAGTGCACAGTGAGGATTAGGCACTCTCCTAAGCATTTGTATTACATCTGTGGGCAAAACTGACAGACATTCCATGGACCTTATAAAGTATAATTAAACAGGTAATATGATACAGAAGTAAATTATATGGTATGTTGGAAGGTGATAAGTGCTATGGGAATAAAGAAAGAAAAGAGAGCACATAATAAGTAGTCCTGGGTGGAGGTGGCAGGGGCGGGTGGCGTTAGTGAGCAGGGTGGTCAGGGGAGGCTGTGTTAGGAACGGGAGTTGAGGAAGTGAGCTGGAGGAGAAAAGGAATAGCAAAATGAGTTTGCCATTTCTTCCTTTTTTTAAAAAAAACTTTTAATTTTATATTGGAGCATATCTGATTAACGATGTGGTGATAGTTTCAGGTGCACAGCAAAGGGACTCAGCCATACAAATACATGTATCCATTCTCCCCCAGACTCCCCTCCCATCCAGGCTGCCACATAACATGGAGCAGAGCTCCCTGTGCTCTACAGTAGGTCCTTTTAAATATAGTTGGTTATCCCTTTTAAGTATAGCAGTGTGTACGTGTCAATCCCAAACGCCCTAACTAGAGAGAAAGAGAAAGAGAAATATTGTATGATATTTGGAATCTAAAAAGAAATGGTACAAGTGAACATACTTATAAAACAGAAACGGACTCACAGATTTAGAGAACAAACTTATCGTTACCAGTCTGGGGAGGGGGGAGGGAAGGGATAGTTAGAGTTTGCCGTTTCTGAGCTCACAATGTCTGGTAGGGAGAGAAGAAGCCAGCCAACATTGGAATTCCTGGAATATAATTTCTTCCTAACAAATTGAAGCAACATAGTTACTGGAGATGAGGAACGGCCATGCCTGCGTGGTTCCTGGTACCACCAGGCAGTGTTTGGTATCAAATGGAGATTGGGAGGTGGGGTGTGAAGCCAGAGTTCTGTGGTCCAGGTGGGTTTGCTGGGTCTTTAATGGTTCAAAACATTTGTTGGATGAGTGAATGGTGAATGAGTGAATGAATGAAGGACTGAGTAAATTTGTGAACGAGTAGATTAATGAAAACTGAATGAGTAAAGATTGGCTAAAACTCATATCTCTGTTAAGAACGAGTTATTTCCAAGTTGACACCATAAGTTACTAGTGGAATATCTAGCTCCAGTGGTACTTGCTTTAGGGTGCCTTGCTTTAAATAATAAAGCAAAGGGGCACAGGCATTTGTACCCCTGAGTCAATTTTCAAATAATACAATGAAAAATTATCCAGTTTTCTTTTAAGTATGGTTGCATAGTTAGGTTTTCACATATACCTGTAGTCAAAGGTTAAAGGGTATTCTTGGAACCAACAGGGGACTTCCCCTCATATTTAAATTAAGAGCAGACTCTGACTGATAGCCTTGTTAATCACTGTACCTCGCTTATGGACAACACCTACTCTTGGTCTTTAATCATGACATAGAGATGGAGGCAGACGACTGGATGTCACTTTGGTGGATCTTCCGGTCTAGTGGTTACCAAACTTTACAGGTTATCAGAAAGTCCTGTGACAACTTCCAGACAGACAGTGTCCACACTTTAAGTCTATTGTCAGAAGTTCCAGGTACGGACCTCAGTATCTGTATTTTTAAATCCCTTCACAGGTGATTTTGTTGCAGGTGGTGTAGGGATTTAGGAACCACTGTACTAAAGTCAACTTTGAGGGCAGAAACTATGGCCTCTTTTTTAAAAAAAAATATTCATTTTATTGGTGTCTACTTTCATACTAAAAAAGCGGTAAATCTTTATCGCTAGAAGCCAAACAAGATAGATTCATTCCCCTCTATCAAAGTAGCATTCTAGTCCTTTCTTTCTTTCTCTCTTTTCCTTCCTCCCTCCTCCTTCCTTCCCTCCCTCCCTCTCCCCTCCCTCCCTTCCTCCCTCCTTCCCTCATTTCCTTCCTTCCTTCCTTCTTTCCTTTCCTTCTCATCCTCTCTCTCCCTTTATTTCTCAATTTTCCCCCAAACATAGAACTATTCTGTAAATATTACTGTACTGTTTTCTTTCTTTTTATAACGCTTTGTGCACCTCTCTCAATACTTTTTAAAGCTACATGATGTCCCAGAGTATGGAAATCAGCCAGGCTTGCCAACTTGCTGAAACCCCTTGCTTTACTCAGTGCTTTCCACATAGAAAAATGTTACTGAGCCTGTATTGCCTGAATAACTAGGAGGAGACAGCTATCCTGTGCCACCCACCCACGCCCTATTCCTAGTCTTGGGGCAGAGTAGTCCTTTCTCGAGCTCTTTCCATTCCCCTAAAGAAACCTGGTAGTACAATAAGTTGACTTCTCTTTAGGGGCAGCCTGGGCTGTCGTGAGAACCACTCCACCCCTCTGGTCGATTTGAAATGGAGTTGTTATTTCCCAAAGTGAAGGAGAACAAATCAGCCAGTCAGAAGTGTGGATGCTGTAGCATCCTCAGATACTGCCTTTGAGGAGTACAAACCATTTAAGGAAGTAGAACGTTGTCTTCCTGGAGAGTTAACCCAATGATACAGGGCAGTGTCGGGGATGGTGGGGTGGAAGACCAGGCAGCCCTGGAGCTCCCTTTGGACTGGGGTGGACAGGGAAGGCTGCTCAGAGGAGCGATAGTTTGGGTGGAGTTCTTAGGAGAGTCGGAATTAGCTCGGCTGAGAGAAGGCTGCTGTTCCTTTGCCTCGTGCGTGGAGAGAGCTGTCCTGCCTCTGTCCCACCATATGAAGACCAACTGGCTGGTCTGTGGGGGTCTTGGAGACCAGGTAGTTCAGAAGCCAAATAAAGTAATCATTCTTCGGGCCCTCTGAGAGGGGAAACGGCAGCACCAGAAAGCTCTGCCCCTCAGCTGAGCCAAGCTCCAAGAGCCCCTTTCACAGACACATAAATATTTAATAATCATCTGTCTACAGCCAATCTAGAGGGAAAAAATCTTTAAATAGACTGCTCGAAAGGCCAAAGCCTGCATTTTAATTGAGGTACTTTGAATTATTCCCATTAGTCAGTCGCTCTGACTTTTCCTTAGTGAGGGGTGGATTGTTTTTCAAAGGGGGATCAGAATTATTAGCAGCCCTTAAAAAAAATAAAAACCTGCTGTTCCTACTAAATAATAAACTAGGGTTCTTTTAAAAAAGACGTGGCATTTTTGGAGCACAAAGCAAGAGGTTAGGGTGTGATGAGCCCCGTGGAGGAGAGATGCAATTTGAAAAGCGTTAAGGGCGTTTGGATACCTTGCTAAGCATTTCCTCACACATCACCTCTGTGGTTCTCCCTGATCCTGCT
>NW_006795130.1:747603-753458 GCF_000442215.2 Lipotes vexillifer | reverse complement strand
GCTGAAGTTTTCAGGATGGAGGAGGCGTGTGTGTGCGCGTGCGTGCGTGTGTGTGTGTGTGTGTGTATATTTATTTTCCCTTTCTCTGCCCCTTGGGCCTAGAGCTTCCTGCAGCAGCTGTAACAGTCGTCTCCTGGAGGTACCCCTGGTATCTCAGGCGAGCCAATTTCGACAGTCTAAAGTGCTCAGATTGAGCCATTTTGTTCTCTGTAAGATAAACCCCAGGCCATTATGTGTGGTTTTTCATTCACCCGCCTCCTTGTCTCCCTTCGGTTGGCCTCTCTCTGCACCCCCGTCCACTCCTTCCCCATTCTCTGCCTTCGCGCCCCCTTCCATGAATGGGAGGGGAAACAGACATCCTTTCGGGGAGCACGGTTTTCAGCCCAGCGTGTCAACTCCACTCGGGCACAGTTTGCTTTGAGATCTGCGACATAGAGCAGGGCCGCAGGGTCACCCCCCACCGTAACTGATCTTGTTTAATTCATCTGCTTCCCTGTATCTCCCTCATCCCACACTGGCCTTTGTTTGGATCAATTGCTTGAAGATTTACCGTGGTGCTAAGAGCTGCCAGCCCCAGTGTCCCTGCCACGTCGTCCATCCTGGGTGAGACCATGGAGCGGCACTTGGGGAAGAAAGTTCTCCAACTTTCCCCCACTCCCATCCCAAACACGGAGGACATCTCCCAGTGTTCCGAGTAAGGCGATTTCCAGGCTAATTTACTATGGAATCACTTACATGGCCCCTCCTGCACCAGTATGAGAAATGTTAATTGGTGGGTGAGCCTGAGATGCTCTTCCGTGGGATTTATTGTCGTAGGCAAAGGAGGGGAAGGGGACCCGCGTCTGTCTTCGTGATGGCTCTGAGTCCACACTCACTTGCTCCTGATTATTTTTAAAACCAATGGTGATGATGGATCTGGATCCAGTAATTTATTAGATTTTGGGTCATTAACCCTTGTTCTGCTTATGGCAGCAAATGACTTCATCGTCAGAGATGATGAGTGTTCCAAACTGTGGGGTACTTGGCCCTCTGGAGCTCTTGTCTGAAAATCAGTTTGAAGCAAGTGGCAGGCATTCGAAATCCTCTCTGCTTCTAGGTCTCTGCAGCACTGCCTGTAGGATTTGAAGAAGCCGGAGGGCAGCAGGGGGAGAAGAAGCGCAGCCCTCCTCCCGCCCCCGCCCCGGCCCGAAGACCTCTGTTGCCAAAGAGTGTTTGTGCTGGGGTGGCTAATGTCGTGAAAAGGCTGCACAATAGACTCTGTCAAAATGCACCTGTGGGAGCGGGAATGGATCACAGTTTGGAAATGGGGGAAAAGGAAGAGAAAGGAGCGAGCCTCCATCTGAGTGATCCCATCTGAAGACTGAAGCAAATAGCTTGAAATCATTGTTGTGATTCCCATTGACTGAAGGCTGGAGGGGCTCTACTGGTTAAGCGTTTAAAGCCGCAGCAGTTTAAACACATTTTTCCCCCCTTTTTGGCCTGGTATACCCTTTCTCCAGTTGACCTTGAAACATAGTAACTCATCTTTGGAAAGAAACGAAACAAAACAAAACACCTTTTGCCTTCAACTCCGAGGCCGCCTTCTGTCTTGCAGTGTTATATAAACAGGTGGCATTGCCCAGTACCCCTGACTGTGGGGCACAGAAGATTGCTGTGGTTCGTGTTGGCCTGGCTCCATGCAGGGTGCGTAACCAGACATTCTGCGGCTCTCCCGCTGTGTCCCTCTGCCACGTGGTGCCAACTGACAGCACCGTTCAGGTCAGGGAATTCCTTCCCCACCTTTGAGGACGGAACCAATGTTTGAGCAGTGCTGGAGAGCTTCTGAGCATGAACCCATGTTTAAGCACTACGTAGGTCCTTTCCTTAAATGTGCAATACCTTCCACTGCAGAATTTTCAAGTGGAAATATCTGGGGGGAGGTGGGGATTTTTTAGAAACTTTTCAGTGGAAGAGATTTAGTAATCATTTAGCCAATTCCCTTAGTTTTGCCAGTTGCCTTAGTTTTGAAGATGAAGAACCTATGACCCACACTTGTCAAGTGCTTGTCTAAAATCACACAGACTGTAGTGAGCAGAAAGGGTCCTAGAACCCCGAGCTCCTGAGCAGTGGTGTACCTGGGGGTGGGTACAGGTCACCCCAGGTGCAGGCAGTAAGGGGCTGCCTTGGCTTTGGAGGATACATAAACAATAACAAAGCCCCTGGCTCCAACTTTAATCCCACCGTGAGCTGACAATTCCAAACAGTGTCAGTGACAAAATACCCCTCCTCCTAGAGTGGATGCTCCCATGAGACCACTCTTCACCTCTTTGGTACACCACTGCTCCTGATGCCTGGGTTGTGTCTCCCCCACTAAGATGCATCCCCATCAAACAAACCACAAGCAAACAAAGAACAAATCCCACGTTAGAAGTACGTACTCTGGGTTCTTTCGAAGTATAGTAAGGAAAGTAGCCTTTTGGTGAGCCTACTTGGCTGGTGTAGAAAAAGCATGACCTCTTAAAATCCACATGTGGGAGAAGCAAAAGAGCGGTGCCGAGATTTGCTGGAATGTGCCTCGCCTGCCACCCCTCTGGTGTGTGGGTGAGGGCTGCTGTGCCCTGCTCTCACTGAGGCTGGGCCAAGAGCTCCTAGCCCCGGGTCTGTGTTGGAACCAACAGATCTGGACACTCTCTGGATTCGTGTGTAAATCTAATTCTCTCCCAGATACTTAGAGCCTTCAGGGAAGCTCTTGGTGGTCTGAGGGCCTGACTGGCCTTGTGTGTGTGTCTCTGTGTGGTCATTTTGGCCAGACAGGCTGCTGTCCAGGCTTTTCCTTTCCTCTCCCATCGCCCCCTGGAGGGGGTGGGTAAATATTCCAGGCTGACTTCAGCTGCCGAGTCATCAGTTCTGACAGATGGCTGTCTCTTTGCAGCCACTCCCCCGCACCCCTTTTCCCCCAGTCCCTCATTTCATCTTCCCCCTGTCAGAACTCACCCTTGGGCAGAAAGCTTTTCCAAGAGCTAAATGTGAGCCTCAAAGAGATGCTGTCAAGGTGCTTTTCGTAATTTTCAAAAGTCATTTCTCTCCCTCCGTTCGCACCCCCCCCGCCCCCCCATTGTAATTATGTCTTAGCAGTTACCCAAACCACGGCAGCAGCCCAGTCCTCTGCCCCTGCGGGCACAGCCTTCTCCCCCACAGCTGGCCTGGGGCACGGTCCCTGGGAGAGAAACACTGGGCCAACACGGCTTCCTCACCGTTGGCTTTAGAGGCGTTGGTGGTATAGTCCCATGAAGAAGGAAAGCTTAAAATAGTTCCATATCCCCTTTGCTCTAGCAAAGGGCCCTGAGGGATTTCCCTGCAGGCCAGGTCCTCAGTAGCGTTGAGGGCACTCTTAATCTAGTTCATGTGCATCTCTTTAAGAGTAGGGGACATCCATTCCAGAACATTCTCTGCCATTTCTTGACTCTCCCCCTCCTCTCCCTCGCAGGTTTCAACCTCGCTCCCTCAGGAAGGAGTCAAGGAAAGATGTGATCTTTTCTCTCTGTACCTTGATCTCTGTCTCCACCCACCTCCGAATCCCTCCTGTGGCTGGTTCTCAACAGGTGACCTGGCCACAGGAACAGGAAGAGGAGTGGTGTGTGTCTCTGGTCCTCTGCAGACACCGGGTATGGCCAGCCCCAGTTGAACTGAGATCCTGGGGGTAAATTATCCTCCACGAAGGGCACTGGGACTTGACATTCAAAAATTCTATTCATTGAAAACAGACACTAGCCCCGAAAACCTGGTTTAGTAGATAAAATCGGTAACCACAAGAGGATAAATCTAGTTTGGCTTGTTTGTACTGGTCTAATTTAATATGATCTCCCTTGGAGTTTCCAGCGTCTAGATTTCCATTACTTTTCAGCATTAGCTTTTTTTGTGTGTCGGGGGGTGGGGATGGGGGTAAGGAGTGGGTATATATTTTAGTGGCATCCCACACTAATCAGGAGAGGCTTGTCAAAGCCCATTTGGGATCTGGAGTGACTAATTCCTGGGCCTGTGGCTCTAAAGGAGCATTTCTACCCATTTTACACAAAAGACCCCAGCAGCTGAGTTAGAAAAAGCATCTTCTTGCTGCAGCCACTGCTATCCTAGGACCCAGAGGAGGGGTGGAGGGGTCATCCCCAACCTCCTGGAAGAGCTGGGTGCCAGCGTGAAGGGTGTGGGAGAATGTGGCCATCTCATTTCCCCACCCCGGGATGGTCTAAAGAGCTTGGGAGGAATAGCTATGGGCTGATGTGTGACCTTGAGGACATGGGCCACCTCTCAGATCCTTGGTACCCTCATTGAGACAAGAGGAGCAGTTCTCACGCCTGGTAGGCTGAGGCAGGTGGGAGCTGCTTGAAAGTCGCCCAGTGCTCTTACAGCCATCCTGTTTCATTAAGACTCACCTCTCCCTCATCCCATCTCAGTTTTCACATCTGCAAGAAAGAGATTGAGTGGGATTAAGTGAGATTTTAATACCATCTACCCTTTTGCTAAGTCAACGGTGAGTAATAGACAGAGTTCTCGGTTGCTGTAGCCCTTAATCTGTACCAGGTTCCCCTCGTCCTTCACCTAATGTGTCTTGCCAACCAGACAGCTGCAGCCCTCTTCGTAGTGAGATGTGCTTGTAGGCCATGATGTGTCTCAGAAGCCCCAGTCAGGGCTACACTTGCTCCAGGGCAGGGCTCCAGCTCAGATATAACACCCAAGCTTCCATGGCCCTGCTCCCACAGCAAAGAGCCAAGGGGAGGCTACAGGAATCATTTGATTGGGAATTTGAATCCATGGCTAAATATGTGTGTGTTTTTATGTGTGAGTGTGTGTGTGTGTTTCCCTTCATGTCTTTTTCAAACTTTGGTAAGATGGTCCTTTCTTTAATTTTTTGACATTATCTTTAAATAGTCTGTATGGATATTTCCTGCCCCATAACCCATCCAAACAAAAAGAAAGCATAAGGACAAAGCAAGCTAGGAAGCAAGATTTTGCAGCTTGTCAGTTTGAGCAGTAAAGCAGCATGTGTATGTGTGTGCGCACATGCGTGCATGACACTGGAGTGAAACAGTTCATCATTAAAGGGTGTCCTTCCTTGGGCAGAAGAAGACACTGCACGGTGTCTCTTCCTGCATAATTGGCCTGTCTTTTCATACCAGCCGAGATGCTTGTTTCTGTCTAAGCCCATGTACTCCCCACAGGTCAGGAGCGATAGTAAAAACCTGTTGTCTGGCTTTGTATTTGGAATAATGGAGTCACTAATCTACTTGATCTGGCCAAGTCAGATAAAGAAGAAAGTGAGGGATGCCTGTGTTTCAGGGATGGAAGGTACTTGTAAAAGCAATTTCTTTTGAGGGGGGTGCGGAGCAGGGGGAGACACACAGGAGGAAAAAAAAAAACAACCGAGCAAAGACTGTAGGAAACCTTTTAATTAGTACTAATTACCTCAGCAGAAAATGTTGGAAGCTTGAAAGGATTTGTGTCAGCAAGTGAAAGATCAAAGATTGCTAGGCTCGCATTTTAATCTTGTGGCTATAAAAAGGAATGAGGGGGGTGGTAATGGGACCCAGGAGAATGGCTGCCCAGGTGGCTCTGCCCTTAATCCCTTCTTTACTGCTGCAGCCTGAAGCCTAGTCCCAATTACATAATAAGATGATTTAATTTTTTTCTTTGACGTTAACTGGGGTGTAGAGAAGAGGGAGGGCTCCCCCCGCTTTCGTGAGGATGGGGTGGGAGGGTATCACTGACTCCGTAGCTGCACAATCCCTTCTGTTGATTTTCCCAATCTTTTTCCCCATCCAGCCAACTGACATTTTAATTTCAATCAAAAAACAAAAACAAACTGCACACAGGGGAAAGAG
>NW_006795130.1:701610-747471 GCF_000442215.2 Lipotes vexillifer | reverse complement strand
AAACTGCACACAGGGGAAAGAGTTCTTCAAGAAGGAAGGAGTCTCTGGGTGCACTAAGGACGTGAGGCCTCTGATGTGGTTGGTCTGTGGTGAGGACAAGTGGGACAACAGGTGAACTGTGTTACTGGAAAACTCTACCTGGTGTATTCCTCACTGTGACAGTTCCTTAAAAGTCAGTGGGCAGAGAGAGAGAGAGAGAGAGAGAGAGAGAGAGAGAGAGGAGAGAGAGAAGAACGGTGTTGACAGCCCGCACCACCCATCATAGACGGCATCTCTGCTCCTTTCCTCCTTCCTGTCACCACCCTCTTCCTGTCCTCTTTAAGAATGGATTAGACTGGGACAGGGTCTGTGTAGCTGCAGGTGCTCTGCCCATGGGCCCTTGGCACTCACCATTCCTGTGTGTACCAATCTGCAGCTCTTTGCTCGGGCCACTGGAACCTGCTCAGCCCTCAATCAGTGGCTGATGGGAGGAGGTGGATAAATATCCCAGCTCCCTCACCCCTCACTGGAGATTTCGCTAAGAGGCGGTCCACATTTCATCTCATGCTACTCCAGAGCAGGAGTTGGCTCCAGGGCCCAATCTGGCCTGCTAACTGTTATGGCAAATAAAGTTTTATTGGAACACATTTATGCCCATTCATTTACCTGTTATCTGTGGCTGCTTTCACAGAGTTGAGTAGTTGTGACAGAGATGATATGGCTCTTACATCCTAACGTATTTACTCTCTGGCTGTTGACATGAAAAGTTTGCTGATCCCTGCCCTAAAGAGGGGTTGAACCCTAGTTGCCCTCGGCAGTAACCTACCTCGTGATGCATCCTTTACTAACTTCTCTCCCTTTCTTATCTCACTTTCCAACACTTTGTGCAATTACCTCCCAAGTAAAAATCTTACTCTTGCATCCTCATCTCAAAGTCTGCTTCTGAAGGCTCCAACCTAAGACCTTGTGTGTGTGCTCATGCAAAAAGACAGAACCCCTGCAATGAGTTCTGGTTTACCACTCACTATCCCTTCCAGGGTCCAAAGTGTACACCTTTGGATGTGTCGTGAACCAGAATAGCAGCTCAGCTTAGAGAACTCGGAAATGCTGTAGAGTGTTGCCACTTTGACTCAAAGACCTGAGCTCAAGTCATTGAAACTTTCTGTTCATCCGCTTAGGCTCATTTGTAAGCTTTTAGGAGATGGGGCCCAGGAAAAAAGCCTGCATGGTAGAATCGAGACTCCTGGCTCTGGATCCCTGAGTTGGCTCAGTGCTCTGGGGATTGACACTTTTAACATTTTCAGTTACGGGATACCTGACCTATAGTGACCCAGCTCCATTTCAGGAGGGCAGACCATTGGACACAATGTCTAAATATCCACTTCCTCTAGGACAGGCTACCACGGGTGGTTTGGGGCCCAGATCACCTGGTGTTTGGCTTGTGTCTCTTCAGTCTTACGTGTAAATGTAACATGCCTGACACGCAAAATCTAGTATACAACACCTACTCGTGTATAACTATTTTTTGTTTTCCTTTGTTCTCCTTCATCTCCTGATCTCATTTAGTTCATTCTGACATTCATGTATCTTGAGGATGGAGAGGGTCTTAACTGGCAGATTAGAGAACTAGATGCATCAGCACCTTGCCCTTTGTACCAGTTAGCTATTGCCACATAACAAATCACCCCCAAATTTAGCAGCTTAAAGCAACAAACATTATTTTTCACACAGTTTCTGTGGGTCCGGAGTCTAGATGTGGCTTAATCTGGGGTCTCTTACAGGCTGCAATCAAGATGACAGAGCTGTAATCGTCTCAAGGCTCAACTGGGGAGGATCCATTTCCAAGCTGATTCACATGTTGTTGGCAGGATTCCATTCCTCACAGGTTGTTGGACTAAGGCCCCATTTTCATCCTGGGTATTGGTTGGAGGCCTCCCTCAGTTACTTGCCACATGGGCCTCCGCACAGGGCCACTCATAACGTGGCAGCTCGCTTTCGAGGCAATGAGCGAGGGAGAGAGAGAGAGGGCCATCAAGGTAGAAGTCATGGTCTTTTTGTGACCTTATCTCGGAAGTGAGATCCCATCACTTTGCCATATTCTACTCATGAGAAACAAGTCATTAGGTCCAGCCCACACTCAAGCAGAGGGGGTGACACAGGGACATGAACACTAGGAGAAAGGGCTCATCGGGTGCCATCTTGGAAGCTGTCTCCCACACAACTGTCAGTCCTAATAGCCCATCATTTCTGGGGTCGCTTAAGAGTGAGGTCTCCAACTTGAGCACATTTTACTGGTTGTCTTTCATCATTAAATAATATTAATTCTTTTGGACTGAAGTCTTCCTAAAACTTCTGTTACCCACTCTTCTGTTTTCTTAAAGAGATTATGCAGAGTATACTTCTGTAATTTTCAAGTCTCAGCTCAGCATCTAAGTCTGTGAAAGTGTCACTCCTGGACTTTCAACCTAAAGGAATCACTCCTTCCAAGCTCCTGTAGCACTTATTTTCTGTATTGTTTATTTGGCATATAATCATTAATTGCTTTGTGACGGTTCTATTGTGATATTGAGTTACTCCTTGAATCTTGTGTTGTTTAATTTCTGCATGTCAACATCTTGTCTCTCCATGAGAAGTATAAACAATCTGAATGGAGCAACTGTCTAATACTTCAGGTAGAAGCAATGCAGTGGAGGTCCTCTTTCAGTATGTAGTGACTTTTTTCCTTTGATGTTGGCGATTTCTGACTCCTGACCATGATTTTTCATGGCTGCCAAAGGGTGTATTACTGATGGCCCCTATGCTGAGTGGCCCCAGGATACTCTGATTAGCTTTGGTTTATTTGTTTATTTTGGTAGGTGGTTTTGTTCTAGTTTTCGGTCTGTTTTTCTTTGGTGTCAATGCAATAGCCATGGTTTCCCTACCTTTTCTTAATTGAAGCCCAAGACTGGGAAATGAGAATCTTAAAATGCTGCTTTGTTTGAGTCACAGTTTTCTGAATGAGTGCTTAAGGTCTCCTTCCATGATATCCTGGGTTTGTGACATCATCGTTGGGGCTGAGAGGGGAAAGAAAAAGGAACAAGCCTTTATTGGACATGGACTTCATTCCAGCCTTATTCACTTACCTCTAGTCTCATGGCCGTGTCTTGGAGAATGAAGATGGATGCAAGTGTGAGCTGTGGACAAATAGTGTGCTGTATTTTTAAATTCTGAATGATGGTTGTGTTAAACCAGGAATAGGAAGCCAGGTCTGGGGAAAGGAGAGTGAAAATGAGTATGGTGTAAGGAACGTGGGGTTAACTCCTGCAGCAGTGCTTATATTCTGAGTTCTCAGGCCTGGCTCAGACAGCTGCTCCCAGTGGCTCCCCGTCACGGTATCACTTCCTTGGGCACCTTGAGAACCTTGGCACTCTTGATGGGAATCATAGTCCCTTAGGAGATGTTACAGGCTGACTTTGTCTCCCCCCACATTCATATATTGAAGCCTTAACCCGCAGTACCTCAGAGTGTGACCTTATTTGGAAATAGGAGTGTTGTAGACATAATTAGTTAAAATAAGATCATGCTGGAGCAGGGTGAGCCCTTAATGCAATATAACCAGTACCATTACAAAAAGAATGCCATGTGAAGAGACAGACCCACACTGTCTCTAGGGCAAATGCTGGGAGAGAGGCCTGTGGCAGATCTCTGCCCAGTGCCTGCAGAGGGAGCACGGCCCTGCTTGACACCTTAACTTCTGGCCTCCACAGCTATGAGACCAACTTGTATTGTTCTAAGCCGCCCAGATTAAGGTACTTTGTTACCGCAACCCTAGGAAACTAATCCAGGAGGTCTTTCTGACCTGGTTTCAAGGCCCTGGACCTCGTGTCCTGTCCTTGGTCTTGCATCAGTCCCCTTGTGTTCTGACCCCATGCTCTGCATTGGTGTGCCATTACCTTCAGGATCCCCCATTCTCTCAGGCATGGGGGGGTCATGTCTTCTGTGGCACTTCCAGCATGGTGGCTGCTTCCCCGTGGAAAAAGGAGACCATCCAGAGTGAGGAAGGGGATGTCTCTGCCCACACTCAGGAGGCTGCACTGGGGCAGATCTGAAACGTCTGAAGGGCCCTGTCTCAAGCCTGGGACAAGCCCATTCAGTGTGGGCTGTTTCCTTCTTGGGCTTCCCTGGCTCCCCAAGAAGTGTACACATCTTCCAAGGCTGTGCACAGTTCAGGGCCTCTAAGCGCTAATGAGAGCTGTGGCTTCCAACTCTCTCTTGATATGTTTGCTGTCACTTTTTTTCCCAGTGATGGTTGGGAAGGGAAAAGTCATGCAGTCTTTCGATCTTGTCTTTCCCCATGAAACTGGGAAAGTTCTATTACATTCCTCGCGGAGACTGACAGCTGTGCCATCTCTTCGTCACGGTGGTGGCTCCTCTCTGTATCATGAAATGGGCCAGCAGGACTTGGCTGTAACCCTCAGCAGCTGTGGAAGAGGGCTTACGGGATGCTTGTGAGAGCAGGAGGAAAAGAGAGAGGCTCTCCCCACAACAGAGGGACCAAAAGCATCATCCTTCACCTAGTCCAGAGTTTCTCAGCCTCGGCACTGATGATGTTTTGGGGCAGATAAGGCTTCGTTGTGGAGGCGGTCCTGTATATCGTAGGATGTTCAGCTGCATCCTGGCCTCTACACCCCAGCGGCCAGCAGTACCTCCCAGTCATGACAACCAGAGCTGTCCTCAGACTTTGCCACATGCCCTGCGGGGGGGCGGGCGCAAAGTCACCCCTGGTTGAGAACCACTGATCACATCCCTTCAAACAATTGTGGGGATCACTGTGAGGGCCGGCAGTGTTCTCTTAGGAGTGAGTACAGACCGCTCGAATTAGGAAGGGGTGATTATGGGTACATGCTAGGCAGATGTGAAGAGTTAGAGGAACTCTACAGGCATCAAGAGGTCAGACTTGCAGGGAGTTTTAAAGACATCGAGGGAAAAGTAGCTTCAGTGGATGCACGGTGTTGCGGATCTGAACATTGGAATTAACCGGGCTCTGATCATCACTTTACCCAGTGGTTTCTGTGCTGCTCATGGGTAGGAAAACTTTCATCTCGGTTGGCCCAGCACTATTCTAGTTAAAGCCTGTTTTCCTGGCATAACCAGTAGTATTGCCCCTTAACTCTGGGAGATGCCCCAGTTTAGACAACAGATTATATGGTGGTCCTACCCATGGGCCAGACACAGCCCATTGCTGTTTGTGGACACTACCGACATGAATTTGGATGCCTTTGGGTAGAGCGTGTGCTCTGACTCCCTCAGTCCTCACCACTCCCTATTACCTTGCCTGCATTTTCTGTATTTTAGCATTTCTAAGATGTACATTTTCCCCCCCACATTTTGGCACCCCTGAATCCATCTCAAAATTGATGGCTTCTTAAAATTGTCATTGGCCAGGAGGCAGCTGTGATATTATTGTTGTCAGTACACACTTCAGCTTGGTTATAGTTTGTCCTTATTATTTTCACTTCAGTTGACTTATATGTATTTTTGATATCTCATGTGCTGTTTAAAAATTCACTGCGATTTGACATTGAAAGACAAAATTATTGTGTATATGGAGAGGGCATAAACTTGATATTATAAAGCACATATTTGTCATTGGAGTAAGGACCTTGATTCATAGTTTCTTGCAAAGCAATGAGCGGGATATAAAAAAGGAAGAGAGTTCCTGAGACATTTTAAGGTAGGAAGCATTGGGTCATTAACTTGCAGTGGTTTTTCTCTCTTACCAAGGCATAGAATAATGGTGTGTCTGTAATGGACAAACCTTGGATTCCTTGAAATCTAGGGTTTCAATACCTGATTGGTCCCTGAAGGTGTTTGAGTTGGGGGACCCCCCCCCTTTCTCACACTTTAGTATGCATAGAAATGATGTGGGGAATTAACTGTACATATCCAGACCCCACCCACAAAGAACCTGATTTGTAGGTCGGGGTGGACCTTGGCATCTGTATGTTTAATAAGTGTCTCTTGAGATGCTGATGCACGTGGTCCACAAACTGCCTTTCTAGACACCCTGGTAAAGTCACCCCTCTTTCTTTATTCCACTCTGGAGGAATCTGAGGTCCAGAGAAGGGAAGGAAGGGCCCTGCTCACGCACAGCGTGTTGAGTGAGCTGGACTGGAGTCCAGTCCGCTGACCGCTGGTGCAGTGCTCCTCCCTTGGTGCCTCACTGAACACTCTTTAACTGAGCCGGGGGAGGACTGCTGAGCTGTGTGGCCAGTTCAAGGGAGCTTTGCCTTTTGGGGTCTGACCCAGAGTGAAGCAGCTGGGGCTCACTTGCCTGGCCTCTGAGCGCTCTGTACTCTGTGTGTGTGTGTGTGTGTGTGTATGTACATATATATACGTACAAATATACATACTTGGTACCTGGGTGTGTACCTCATATATTATAGAAAACATGTTATGTTAAAGAAGGTAAGGGTACTTTTGCGGAAAGGAAGTGGGGCACATAGGAGAATAGATAGCGAGAGGAGCAGGAAGCAGAAGAGAAAGTTTCCAGGTGAGTGTGGCAGGGAGAGAAGACAGGACTGGGGCCGGGGTGATCACTCCACGTTTCCCCAGTGCTTTTACTCGTCTACCAAGAGCTCTCCCCAGTTTTCCTTTGCACGTCCAGGTTTGAAGGGGGTTGCCTAATGCTAGTACTGCCGATCCCCCCTCCCCAGTGCAGTCCCTTTACTCTAAGGGGAAAGACATTTGGGAGGCCAGTCAGAGTCCCCTACAACCACCGGACAGGAACTCCTTCCAGGCCCCCTATACTGAGCTGGACGCTCAGGGGGCCCTGGGGTGGTGCCTGGACATGGCCTGTCAGGAGTGTGTCCTCCAGGGTCCCCTGGGAGTTCCCCTCCAGCCCTTCCCCCGGTGGGGGCACCCTCCCAGATGGCGCTGCAGGAGAGGGCTGCCCTAGTGTGCAGGCCTCCTCATAATAGCTGCCCTCCAAGGACACCCCTCCTGCTGTTGAGAAAACCTCCACCTGAGAAAACAGAATACAGCCTGTGGTGGGTGTGTGCACGAAACATACTTATTTAGAAATTCAGAGCCTGTGCAAAGATAGCCTCGATTTTCCCCTGACTTCTTCTGAGTGTCTTATGCCTTTCACACTTCTTCCTAATTTTGTCTTTAGAAGTGGTATTTTCCAAGCTTCCTGTAAAGAAATAGCTGAGGGCTTCCTTGGTGGCGCAGCGGTTGAGAGTCCGCCTGCCGGTGCGGGGGACGCGGGTTCGTGCCCCGGTCTGGGAGGATCCCACGTGCTGTGGAGCCTCTGGGCCCGTGAGCCATGGCCGCTGAGCCTGCGCGTCCGGAGCCTGTGCTCCGCAGTGGGAGAGGCCACGACAGTGAGAGGCCCGCGTACCAAAAAAAAAAAAAAAAGAAATACCTGATTGAGCCTGTATTGTAAACATTTCTGGGGCTCTCTTGGCTCTGTCTTCCGGAAAGGAGACAGGATCAGGATTTAGACCTGTACCCAGGGCAGGTACGTAGGTTTTCCCTTCCCTCCTACTTAGCTGCTACTAGGAGAGATGCAAAGAGAACCCATTGGGCCTGCAGTCCCGTAAGCTTTATTTGATTGTCAAGGAGGCAAGAGTAAGACACCTAGGATGATAGGAGAACAGACCAAGTCTGTGGCCCACTGGTGGAAGGAGTGTGCAGTGCAGAAGCCCTTTGGGAGTTGAGTCCAGGCATGGTCAGCCGGGTTTGGCTCAGCCTGAGAAGTCTCCTCCCAGGAGGAGGTGTTTAAGCTCCACCTTGAACTGTGGGTGAGAGGTACAACAGCAGAGAATAGGTGGAGGCATTTCAAGTGACAATAAAATGACCAGACAGGTTACCCAGTCTTCCCGCAGGTCTTGGCAGGTCCTTAGAAGGTGATAGGAATAAAATCTAGAGTTCTGACTTGAAAGTCGGGTCAAGACAGATCAAAAAGTTAGCTTTGTCAGAGGCTTTGGGCCCATTCTTACCTATAGACAACCCCTGGTGATCCCAAGTCATGAATCCACCCAGAGGCCTGCCCCGACCTGAGTTCCCTTGCTTTGAAGTGGGCTGTCCTCTGCAGCATGAGGAAATAATTTGCTGCCTGCTTCAATGAACCATCAGGAGAGCCAGCAGAACTAATGACATGTGAGAATATTAACCTCCTACCACGAAGAGCTGTGAATCTTGAGCGGCAGTCTATAATTCAACCTGGACTCCTGAGCCAGACCTCTCCGGCTTTCTGTCTCACTCACTTTCTCACTTACACCCAGAGAGCGAAGGAGAGACCTGCTCATAAAACTTTATATTCTCCAATAGTGCAAGCCTTGCTGAGCTGTTTAGTAATGAGTGACTTTCCTTTTGTAGTTGTGGAAAGAAGGATACCCTCAGAGGCAGGAAGGAGGGGGAGATTTCTTTCTTTCTTTGTTTTTTTAAGTTTTATTTTACTTTAGTTTTTTCTTCCAGTTTTATTGATATAGTAGACATCCAGCACTGTATAAATTTAGGGTGTACAGCGTAATGATTTGACTTACCTACATCATGAAGTGATTATCACAGTAAGTTGAGTGAACATCTATCATCTCATATAGATACAAAATTAAAGAAATAGAAAAAAACTGCTTTTCCTTGTGATGAGAACTCTTAGGATTTACTCTCAACGACTTTCATCTGTAACATACAGCAGTGTTAATTATCTTTATCGT
Organism: Lipotes vexillifer; assembly: GCF_000442215.2. NCBI lineage: Eukaryota > Metazoa > Chordata > Mammalia > Artiodactyla > Lipotidae > Lipotes > Lipotes vexillifer. The sequence continues at coordinate 738,793 of NW_006795130.1, read as the reverse complement.
GTTGTACATGACATCTCTAGTACTTATTTACCTTGTAACTGGAAGTTTGTACCTTTTCACCACCTTCACCAATTCTCTCTCCCCCACCCTCTGGTAACCACAAATCTTTTTCTATGAGTTTGCTTGCTTGCTTGTTTGTTTTTGAAGCATAATTGACCTACAACACTGTGTTAGTTCCTGGTATACAACATAGTGATTCAATACTTCTGTACGTTACAAAGTGACCACCATGATAAGTCTAGTTACCATCTGTCACCATACAAAGGGGAGAATTATTTTTCACATTGCATTTTGCATAGGATTATTCTAACATGGGGAAAATGCATGGTATCATGGAGGTGACTGTGAGAATGCTTGGATAACAAAGCTTCTTTGTAATTCTGTACTTCGTCTTAAAAATCAAAGAAAAATGGAGGTTAGGACACTAATCTTAGGACACTTGAGTCTTGGAAGGGATCTTAGAGGTCTTTTAAGGTCACCTGGAGGCAGTAGGAGCACTTAAACCTCATTGTGTTATGGCCAAGTGTTTTTGCCCTTGTTTCACGAGATCTTGGGCCCCTTGAGGACATGATAATATCTTAACCAGGTGTGTACTCCCAGGCCTGTCAGAATGTTTGCTCTTTCAAGGCCTCAAATAATGTTAGTCAAAAGATGGAGCAAATCATCTGCTCCAATCCCACATTTTGCATAAAACCAAAGTCCACAAAGTAATATACTCATGGGCGTAGCTAGAGGGTACTTGGGCTGAAGTCTGCCATCCTGGTTATATGACTGCTGCTCTTGGCGGTAGAACACCATTGTGGGGTTTTCACAAGCATTGTGTTATTCTGATGGAGGTGATCTGGGGAACTCAGTGAAGCCAAGCACAAACATAGGACCAGAAGACTAAAATCAGAAGATAAATATGGAAATGAGAAATTAGCGGGGTGTGGAACATGTTCAGGGATGTAGAGTCATGGCTGCCTGGCAGAGACACCTAGCACAGTAGGAGTCCTTGGACCAGGAGAGTATTCCTCACTTTTCTAGAAAAGCCAAGCCCGCCGGGCTCCAGTGCAGGTGAGAGCAGACCTGTTTCATTCACCCTAGGTAGGGGATGCTCAGTTAATATTTGCCGATGGAGGAATGAATGAATGATCCATTCTGTGCATATCAGGGTACTGTTCTATTCAGCCAGGCCATTTAATTTCCGTATCTCAGTGTCTCTCCACAATACTGGACACAGACAGCCTTTTGATGACACATAGATGTGAGGAAATCAAATTTTTTCCCTCTGCTGACTTGATGAGCACAGTGAATGCAAAAGCCGATGGTTGGCGTCCACTCTGGATATTTGTAATTCTCAGCCTTTCTGGTCTCTCCAAATTGCTCTCCTCTTTCTCCTGCCATTTTGTTGTTGTTCTTCTGTTTAAAATTAATTTTATTAAAACAAGTCAAATGAAAACCACTCCTGTCCAGGGCATCTCAAGGTCCATTCATTATGGCTTCTTATCTTGGCAGGCGATCGACATGGAAAGGCAGCTCAGCCATTATGCACATACAAAGCCCATCACTTCCCTACCAATGGCCAATCCATCAAACATTTATCTTTTGCCCTCTGAGCACTGTGTCACTTTGCCTGTCACTCTCTAGTCTAGGATGCCTTGAAAGATGAAAAAACGCAGGGGTGGAGGGGTGGTATTTTTTTCTCCCCCAACTTTTCCCTCCCCAGATAGTCCTTGTTAATCAGATTTCATACTTGAGACTTGAAACTCTCCCTGCACCCCTGCCCTTCAAACCCCTTTTCTGGCTGTAGGAAGGTTGGAGATGGCCTGCCACATTCATGCTGAACTTTTTAATGAATGGTGGCATAATTAAGGACATAATAAAACTTTGGTTTAGCTTGGGGGTTTTTCTCCTGCAACCTACTTTAGAGCAGAGAATGTTACAAAGGGAAGAGATGTCTGGAATAATTGAATCCAGCCTCCCCAATTTACAGAAAATTATGGGGCAAGGATATGACTGCAGCATGGCAGGAAAGTAGTCACCAAGGCAGGACGAGAATCAGGGTCCCTGGTCATTCTTCAGACAGAGGTTCTCCCAAGCTGCTCTGTTGCCAGACGATTCTGAATAAGTGAGTATCTCTTGGAAAGCTTTGGCTACTTGCTTCCTTTTCTTTGGTAACTAATTCCCTCTATAGAAAATACACACATTATTGTTTGCAAAACAGTCTTTCACATATCAGCAATCCTTATATTTACCTAGGTTTGTTTACACATACTTTATGCCACGTCTTCCCCATTCCAATATACGCAAACTATACAGGTCAGGGATTTTCTTGCCCCTGTGATGGATTCGAAAATTAAACCTGAGGGGTGTTATATTTCCAAAGTCTTACAGCACATCTAGGAAAACAGAGCTCCTGTCCCCTAATATATAGCGGTCTTACTTTGTGTGTCTTCTTACTATGTTTTGTGTTTGGCTTCACTGAGTTGACAAGATCAGAACACCACGAGCCTTGGAAAACCACCACCAGCACATTCTGCCCCCAAGGGTAGCAGTCAGATAACCAGAGAGGCAGACAAGGAAGAAAGAACCTTCGTTTAGTCCCGGGAGAGTCCCTTGTCCATCGCTGTACATCTACAGGCATTGTCTCTCTCCTCCTTGTCCCTAGCACTGTCACTTCTGTTAGGTGTTGGTCCTCAGGGCCCAGAATGTGCCATTATATGAAATGGAGCCCAAACCTGACACAGTTGTTCTTTGAAAGGTTTTGCAAATCACAGAGCAAGTGCTGCTTTGGAAGAAGGAAAATGGCTCCAGTAGCAAAGCGACTTTTGGAGGTTACCATATCTCCCAGGGCTTTCTTTCCTGAAGGAGATATAAAGCTGTCCTGTAGTCTGGGACAGAAAACATGTTTTCACCTTTTTCAGCCAACTGGGACCTCACAGAATCAGCACTTGGCACGTTTTTGCTGGTTTTCTTGGCCCGATCCCATTCCGGAGGGCCCTGCCCATGGGGAGCTGGTCTTTGGGCAAGTATTTGATGAGGGCCCCTCTGGGTCTCTAGGGCCTGGAGGCCCAGCCATGTAAATGTCTCCTTTTCTGGTTGGTTTGCAATGAGTAGACACCATCTGTTGAATTAGAAATTCCCTTTGCGGAGGGTGGTGAAAGCCGCATGTGGAAGAGACACTGTTATCTTTCAAGCACACAGTTCATGAGGTTGAAGAGCTGTGTTCTTGGCCCAACATATGTTTGCCCAATGGCCATGGGAGCCTCCCCTACCGGGCGCTGGATTCCATCCCATGGCGACGTGCACACATACCGCGGCTGCAGCACACCATGTCCGCGCCCTTACATCTCCCCAGTAAAGAAAACCTCCATTTATAGAACCCGCCAAACAAACTCACTCTTTAGACTCTTAAAAACAAACAAGAACCCGAGGCCACAGCCTCCATGCGTGCATGTGTGGTTTTGTAAAATCTCCAGCCGTGAATCAAAATAATTTTAGAGACGTAGTCAAAGCCCAGAACCAAGCCCTGTCACCAGGGTGGGAGAAATGTAGGAAAGATGGGCTGAGAGGAGAGGAGGACAGCCAGATGGGCAGAGTGATGGGAACAAGACATGGGGGCATCTGACATGTTCATAGGGGGAGGGTACCTGGTTCCTCACCTCTGTCCTTTGGGACTCACTTGCTGTAATAACTTCAGGACAAACATAGGAGGATGGGCCTAAAAGGTGATCACTAAAGCCCTCATTACTTTTCTCTCAACATCTAGAGCCCATCTTGCCCGTACTGCTTAATATATGCTGTCCTATATGATTTCTCCTCCTTTCAAGTTTAACTTCTTTCTCTCTTGTCATACATGATAAACCCACTGGGAGCAGGTGCCATGAACTGTGCATCTTTCGTATCCCCAGATGGAAGTGCTCATTGAGAACCTGACATACTGGAAGTGGATGTCACAGACAGGCTTTCTGGTTCTCAGTAAGCTTTTTGGAATGTCCATTACTGGAGTGCCAGAATCAAATTCTCTCTTCTTCTCATGTTCTTTTACCACCACCTTTGGCATAAAGTGCAAGTAGAGGCTCAAAAGATGAGAATTCAACTGGACTGTGACTTGTCTGCTCAAGCCCATCTCCTCTTTGAAGTTCTCCCTGAGCCAGCCCTCCCCACCCAGAGTAGTGCTTATCATCCCAGTCTAACCCACTACTCTGTGTTCTATGGCAACTGCTTTCTTGTCTGTATCTACTACTTAACAGTAGGGGACTATGCCTCAGCCATCTCTGCAGCCCCAGAGTTTAGCAGAGTGCTAGGCACCGAGTTCGCGCTCACTACATTTTTGTAAATGAATGAATAACCTATAGAGGTACATGCCAAGGGGACCGTTAGCTGGTAAATTTCAACCCAGCCCTACCTAATGAATACTTAACCTCGTGAGAACCACATTAGAAAAACTATAAGAACTCGTTCTTCAGGGGATTGTTCTAGGAGGGCTAGGACGGGAGTAGAGATTGAAAGGAAAAAGAATCTGAAGACCATCTAGGTTGATCATTACAGTTGAGGACCTATAATGAATGAATTACAAAGAGATATACTGTGTTTTGGTAAGGAATGTGGCAATGGTGAATTGCCACTTCTAGACCTTCACTAGAAATTATTTAGAGGTAGTTTATCACGGTTTAGTTGAGGGAACACTGCTCTGTATGTCCAAAAGTTCTAGACACGTCTTGGTTACTAGGTATGATTTCAGTCAAGCCACTTTACCCCTCTGAGCATTGGTCACCTTCTGTGAAGTGGAGAATGGAACACCCTAAAATCCCCCTAGGACTCCAAGTCTGCATGTCTAGGAAGAAGACTGTGATGCATGCAGACAACGCTGTGGCTCTGACATCTGGTTTATTGGCTGTAAGAGGCTGTAAGTGTGTTGACATGTGCCTCTTTAATTATGGGGATGTGCCCCTAGTTAGGGAAGCATTAAAGAGACCTTACGCAATCCCAGCTAGAAGATCAGAATAAGGTACAGAGTTGAGTGTGACGGGGAATGACAGAGCTAGAGCTCTCTGCTGCCCTCTTTCCACCAGGCTGGGTCAGAAGGGACCCTTCTGGCAGGGAAGAAGTGGCTCTTGGCAGCCCTTGTGAACTGTGGTTATAGTAGAAGGAGCTCCAGTCAGAGAAGCACAGAATCTGGATAGAATCTTAGTGGTCACTGAATCTCATCTTGTTGTTTTTTTTTTTTTTTGCGGTATGTGGGCCTCTCACTGTTGTGGCCTCTCCCGTTGCGGAGCCCAGGCTCCGGACGCGCAGGCCCGGCGGCCGTGCCTCACGGGCCCAGCCGCTCCGCGGCATGTGGGATCTTCCCGGACCGGGGCACGAACCCACGTCCCCTGCATCGGCAGGTGGACTCTCAGCCACTGTGCCACCAGGGAAGCCCGAATCTCATCTTCTGTATGCAGAAATTCCCTGTGAACATCCTTTATGATTCCCAGTCTCTGATCAAATTCATATAATGACTCATAAGGTAGCTCAGTCCTTTGGCAAAAACAGCTCTCTATTTTTAGAAGTTTGTAAAAAATTGATTCAAGACCTCTCCTCCCAAATTACATCATTTTCTCAAATCACAAAATTTGTTTTTGATTCTGCCTTCTGGCATGCCATAGACTCACTACTTTGAAACAACTAAGTCTCCTCTCTTCCTGGTTAGGTAATCTTGACGGTCTCAGTCACCGTTCCTCACACCCTTCCAAACCAGCTGGTTGTTCTGGTCACGCAGTGTTTCCGAATGCTGATGCTCCTTGGAGTCTGGCACCGAGAATTGAAACAAAGCTCCCAGTAGAGTTACTGAGGGGCCAGTAGGGTGGATTAGGATCAGATTAGCTTCTGTGGTGGCAGCTCCACTCTGGAGATTCATGCTAACTAAGCCCCCTTTATACACACTCCTCTTTAGCTAAGCCTCCTCCATCTTCTGTTTGGAAAATTGTTTTGTTTTATTTAAAAGTAATATTTACTGGAGTTTCTCCTGATGATAAAATACTTACTCATGATAGAAAATCTAATAACTAGTGAAAACGGTAAAAGAGAAGGAAAAAATCCTATAAACTCATTACTTAAGGGTTAGTGGTGTATATCTGGGATCTGTCTGTCTATCCATCCATCCATCCATGCATCTACAGCTAGATATGTGGATATGTATGTATGCATCAATGTGTATTTGTGTGTACAGAATTGCCATTAAAGTCCCAATGTACAAGATTGTGTATTAACAGCAATTTGTAAACCAGGAACAACTAACAAAGACTAATGACTCCTGGGACTTCCCTGGTAGCGAAGTGGTTAAGAATCCGCCTCCAATGCAGGGGACACGGGTTCGATCCCTGGTCCAAGAAGATCCCACATGCCGTGGAGCAACTAAGCCCTTGCACCAAAACTACTGAAGCCTGCACACCTAGAGTGCGTGTTCCTCGACAAGAGAAGCCACCACAATGAGAAGCCTGCGCACCACAACGAAGAGCAGCCCCCGCTCGCCACAGCTAGAGAAAGCCCGTGCACAGCAACAAAGACCCAACACAGCCAAAAACAAATAAATAAAATAAATTTATTTAAAAAAAGACTAATGACTCTTAACCATCAACATGGAAGACATAGTACAGATGAAAATTTCTGTAGAGAGTGGAGGCGAGCACATGGATGCCTTTTAATTTCCATGCGTGAGATCTTTGTGTATTACCTGTATTATAACTTAATTTAGGTGCTTAAATAGATAATGTGACAGTTTTACTGGATCCATAGATATCTGCCTTTAATATCATTTTAAATTGCTGCATGGGGGCTTCCCTGGTGGCGCAATGGTTAAGAATCTGCCTGCCAATGCAGGGGACACGGGTTCGAGCCTTGGTCCAGGAAAATCCCACATGCCACGGAGCACCTAAGCCTGTGCGCCACAACTACTGAGGCTGCGCTCTAGAGACCGCAAGCTACAACTGCCCGCGTACCGAAACCACTGAAGCCCATGTACCTAGAGCCCACGCCCCACAAGAAGAGAAGCCACCTCAATGAGAAACCCACACACCACAACGAAGAGTAGAGCCCCTGCTCGCTGCAACTAGAGAAAGCCCACGCACAACAACGAAGACCCAACACAGCCAAAAATCAATCAGTCAATCAATTAATTAACTAATTAAGAAAAATAAGTTGCTGCATGGTGTTTCATCATACAGATATTTTGAGCTTTATTTAATAATTCCTCTATCATTGGGCATTTAGGCTTGTTTACAATGTTGTTATAAATAATGCTGTAGCGAACATATTTAAACCATATAGACTTCTTTGATATTTGCTGAATAAATTCTTGGAATTACTGGAGGAATAGGTGATAATTTTTAAGGCTTCAGTATAAATTGACATCCAGAAAGGTTATAACAGTTTCACTCTCCCATTAGTGTTACCTTGAACTTTTGACAAGACTATGTTAAGAGTTAAGAAAACAGTGCATTTGCTAGTAAGGTGAAAATATCTTATCTAATTTGAATATTTTGGATACCCAATGAAGCTGAAATTTCCCCCCACATTTTCATTATTGACCACTTGCATTCCTTGTGTATTTTCTCTCCATGTCTTTTGATCATTTTTATCCTAGGGCTTTCAGCTTTTCCTTAATGATTTTCAAACACTCTTCATATTAAGGATGTTAAACCTTACTCTATCAGAGAGATTGTAAACGTTTTCGCCAATTTTCATTTGCCTTTTAATGTTTTGATTAAATGGGTATTTTGGGGTAGTCTTTACATTAGACGTTGAAAAATGTCATCTTGTTGGGCTGAAACAATGGCTTGATTCTAGCAGGATCATTTTGGTTCCTACTGCATCCTTTTAAATATCTTTCTAGGTGCTGGCCTCCATAAATGTGATAAACCTGTCCTTAACCAAGTCATTTGCATTGGCAAAACATCAGGACCAAAGTCCCCAGAACCTTCCCCCAGAGCAAGCTGAGCCATTAATTAGTGTTCTTCAGGTATATTTTCAAACCGGTTATGACTCCAGCTAAAGTGGTCATTTTCTAGTACACTTTTTTCTTTTCTGCCACAAGGATATCATTAGAATTAGTAGAATTCTTTTCAAAGACATTGTGAAATGGGGATACAATATACATCTTTATTCCTAGTCAGCCGTCCGCATTTAATAGCTGGCCTCACGGAACTTGACCTTAATGCACAGAAACTGCCTGTTTGAGAAGCTATGCTATATTAAATTGTATTGAATTAGTAAAACAAATAACAATATATGGATAGTCTATAAAATATTTATAAGCCTTGACAGTGAAGTTAGAAAGCAGATATAGAGACCATGGGGTACTGCCTTTTTACAGTTGGGTCATAATTTAGTTCTGAGCTTTCTGGCAGCAAAAGTGAAAAGGGTTACATGATCACATACATGATTTATATTGTCCTATAATATAGGAAAGAAACTAATGGCTCCGCAGAGCTACAGTCTGACTAGAATTCCATGTAGGTAAATTTATGAACTTATCAATCTAAAGTTTATAGAATTTTACCTTCCTTTTCAAATAACTGGAAATGCAGGCACTCATTTCTGGGCTCCTGGCTCCTTGCTCATTCTCCATAATTCTTGAGGGATCATATTTAAGAGTTTCTTTTTTTGTTTTACTGTTATTAGGTATGGTGCATGATGGCTTTGGACTTGATCCCACATAGAGTTAACAGACACCTAGCTGATTACCTTAGATTTTTGACTGGTCTTGGGTTCAGATGTCTTATACCATTTTTGAATTTTATTCTCTGAAGATCAGGGATCATCCATCCTGACAGGGGGCTCAATAGGGCTTTGAAAGTGACTTTGACAAATTCCATGTGATATACTGTCACATGGCGTCACTATACACTGTCTTACATAGCCTAGAGCCTTTTCCACAGTCTCCTAATTTTTAAAGACACATTCATCCTCTATTGATATACTCACCATATAGACAGTTGATTTATATTATTATTTGTACATATACCCCTGGTTATGTGACCTGAATGACAGAAAAATATGTAGAAAATACATAGTGCCAACTGTACATATAACACTATGTACAGTGACATACTGTAGTATATACTATTTATAGTAATATACTATATAATGTACTATCTATAGTTATATATATCCATTTAAATAGGATATAAAAAATGTTTTATGGCAGAAAGAAAGGATTCCGCTCATGGGTTAGATGAACAGCCTTTCTAAAAATGCCTGTGCCACCGGGCCATTTTCTGGGACGGGAGCAATCACATCACAATTTTCCTGTTCTCATAGTTCTTCCTTTATTCCTCGCGTCTAGCTCTGTGCTGTCTGTCCTGTCCTTGTAGCTTTGGTCATGGCCTCTGTTGTAAATCTGTGCATAGACATTCACCAAGAACCTGCTGTGTGCCAGACACTGTACTTGGCATGGTGGGGAGGAGTAAAGTGTACAGGTTGCTATTTCTGCTCTCAAGTGCGATGTTTAAATTATTTAACAGTTGCACTGACCAGTCAGAAAGATCTTGGCTGAAGCAGGGTCCTTGAAGGCCCTGTGTGATGAGGGTGAGAGGGGCATTAACCACTTAGTTGCTGAACTGTGGAAAGGTCTGGGAGCTCTGGGGAGTGGCCAGGGTAACAGGGTGGGGCACCCAGGGTATTCAGAGCTGCAATTTTTTTACCAATTGGTAAGGAATTACTGAAATAGTTTAGTAACCAATACTGGTATACAGGTGCAGACTTGCCGAATGTCACTTCTGCCTATTCTCAGTCACTTGGCCTTGGGGTAAAGAGAGGGAGGCACTCTGGCCTCTGAAAGAATGCAGGTGGAGGGATTGCCCTGCTAGCCCTTGGCTGGTCACCCTGAGGCCTGCTCTTTGTCCTGCCCTTGCCATGCTATTGGCAGCATTTTTCTCAGCAACTGACAGGCTCCTGGCTGATCAGTAGTCAGTTGGCTGAAAGGCCTTGAGTACTTACTGTGCATTTGACAACTTTCTAGGTATTTGGGAGGTTGCACTGAGATCCCTTTTTGTTGGGAGCTGGGCAGACAGGAGTCATGCAGAAAGACCGTTACAGAGCAGGCAGTGGCTGGCCTGAGCAGGTCTGCAGAAGTAGCCAGTGTGGCAGACATCAGATATATGTCTGATTAGGTCCTCTAGGATTTCCATGGCCTCTCCATTGTCTCAGTTAAAAATATGTATATGCATATTTAGGTAGATATCACAGAGGGAGTAGATAAAGACCTTAGTAGAAATCTTCTTTTCTTAATTGTTTCTGGATTTGAGGCAACTCTGGTTCCACAAAGGGATACTTTTCTTTTTCAGGGCCTGTGGTTAACTGTCTCCGCGTTCCCTGCCCATCTCACGTCAGGCTGGGAGCTGAGGACAGAGAGGTCTAGTTCTGACCATAGCCTGTACCCCAGGAAAGAGATGGGCAGTTCTTGAACCGGAAATTCTGGATGTGTCTTCTGATGGTTTTCCTGGCTGGTTTTTTGCTGGGGAAGGGGGAGCTACATTTGAATACCTCTCTGCCCAAACCTCCCAGCCCTGCTCTGGTCCGGGCCCTTCTCCTTCCCTGTTCTGACAACTTTTGGGGAAAGGATGGAGGCCACTGAGTGTGCGCCCACCCAGGAGCAGAAGGGATTGGGGTTCCAGGAGGCCCTGCTGCCCTGCCTGAGGTCCCTCCCTCTGTGAGGCTCACAGCACTGGCCTGACTTGCAGAGGGCGAGGGGCCTGTTTAGCGCCACTGTTTTTGTAAGCTAATGAAGGCAGAGTGGGAGCCACGGGCAATGATGCTGGGATATTAACTCTGACAGGAAGCTTGATCATAATTATCTTAACGAGGATAGGGTTAATTACAGTGGAAACTTAAAAGTTCTCTCTGTTTGAATCCGCTGGAGCTGAATGCATTGTGATATTTTGTGATTTTGATGTGACTTTGGAAAACGCACTGGGACTCTCCCAGCAGCCGCAGTGGCTCCTAGGGGAGCCCAGCCGGAGCCCTGCGAACGAGGTAACCAAGATGGTACCTGTGGGTGACATAATGGGCAGCTTTCCCGCTGGTGGAGCGGAGGCCGGCAGCCTGCAGTGCACTTTGGAGGTGCTGATTAGGTTTCCAGAGCAAACCACCTGGCACAGATCGGACTGCACACCGGGTCTCCCTGCCTGCCCTTGACATCTCCTTGCTGGGCCGGGAAGACCTCTCTCCAGCTGGCTGTGCCTTGCCCTCCCTGTCCAGACCCTGTCCGTGGCACTCAGGCCTGCCTGGCCTTCCCAGCCCACCCTTCAGGCGTTTGTAGCGACAGCCAGCCAAGCTGGTGGGTGACCGTGGAGTGACACTCACCTCCTCCACCAGGGCTCTTGGGTCTGGCGTGCATTTTGCTGTCCACACACAAGGTTATAGGGGAGAAATTCCAATCCTGCCATCTTTTTCTTGTAGCTACCATAGCTGTCCCTTGAACAGCATAGATATGTGTGGACCCTTACAGCCTTTTTTGCCTTGTCATTTAATAGCACACATCTCTTTGCAGGCATCTTGTATATAGGGGTATGAGCTCAAAGATTGACCCACATAATTTCTTACCCCGTCTCCTTCCAGGAAAGCAGCAACAACAACAATAGCAATAACACAAAAATAAACTTATTTTAAAAGTAAAAACTAAAAGCACCTTCCAAGCATCTGTTCACTGCCTTCCACATGCCAGCCAAGCTCCCGAAATCCTGTCCCCTCCAGTTTTATCGTTCATTACGCTCTCTGCCTCCTGTCCCTCCAGTCCCTCAGCTCTGAATTTAGCTGATTAAATCACCAAGTGCACACCCCAGTGATGACATGAAGACAGGGATTTATTAATTAGCAACCCCCCACCCCCCGTAACCTGCCTTTTAACTGAGCAGCTAACAATATGACATGGCAAAAAGGATCTCGAGCCAGACAGGTGACAGGGGATTTGAGCCTGAGCTTCCCAAGCGCTCTCTGAAGTCTCCCTCCTGTTTTGAGCTCTGCCCCAGAGCCCACCCTGGAGGGAAAGGCATCTCTGGGGGCGCTCCTTCTAGTGTTCCCGGCTTTGTCCTCACCATGTGGTGTCATTTTGTCTTATGCCTCCCCTGAAGCACTCTTGGAAGGGAGCTTTCTTCTGCCTGCCAGTTGCCAACCCTTTGCTGACTCTCATGATAAAAGTATCATATTTGGATAACATAACTCCGGGACAACGTGTATTTGGATGCCACCTTTGACCAGAGCCCAGCTGATGTTCGTGCACAAAGGACTGATTAGCCATCCATTAGGTGCCCTGATGGGGAGGTGGCCACGACTCCCCTTGACGTAAACGGGGGCAATAGTCCTGACACTTTGGGATCAGCACTCAGTAACCCCCAAGGAGGAAGGGGCTTCAAGAAAGCTTGAAGTTTCCGTGCAGAAGCCACACTTACTACACACCTTTGCACATCTCCTCCTCTGCCCACCCCCTGCATCCTGAACCACCCCCCACACCCCTGACCAAAGGTCAGGGCTTCCAGAAAAATCAATGAGGAAGGAGGAGAAAGAAACCAGTATTTGCTAATAGGTTGTTAGTCCTCTCCCACGTATTCCCTGTAAGATCCTGTGAGCTGGGTCAGCACAGAAGAGGGGAACTCAAGGGGGTTGTTGAGATGCCCAGATTCAGGCTGCAAGTAAATGATGGCACAGAAGTAAAACCCCAGGCCTTCCTGACTGTACGTGTATAAATTTTGTTTTGCTTTCCTGAAACCTGAGGAAGGAGAGAGAGGAGGAGGAGGAAATGGAACTTGGTGACCCTGTTGACCCTTGACCCCAAGTGTATGCGGTATTGCCCCCCTGCTACGGCTCAAGTAGTGTCAGTTACGGGATTAGACGTGGTCTGGGTGCTGGGCCGTGGCTGGGACCACCTGGAGGTTTGGGGCAGGAGTGGGGCTGCTGGTGGAGCTCTGGGCCCAGTGGAGTCTGGGGGTTGAATTGCTTCTTCACCAGACATCTTTCACCTCCTCTTGGTATATTGGAGTCCTATTGACACAGATCCCACAAGGGAGAGATGGATGTATTCAGGAAGGTCTGGTGCTCAAGTTCACACTCACGCCACACATACAGGCACTGAACAGTCACATCACATGTACCGGCATTGCACACGCAAGCAGGAGCGTCTGTGATGGAAGGGCCATCAGTAAATGCATAAATAGCTTAGGCAACATCTCCCCGATTCGTTGCATTTTATAGAACAGCCAGGCAACCCCGTGTGAGTCCACCCTCTGGTCAACGTCGTAGCTCAGCTGTCAGCCTGTGCAAGCTCAGCACAGCTCTTGGGTCTGGCAGGTGAACGAGCTGGGAGCATGTGGCCGTGTGAGTCCCTCCACCGGGCAGCTTTCTGTAATTACCATCTGCGTGCACCGGGCAGGCACATGCGCACAGCTGCCCCTCGCTGCCTGCACCCCTAGCAGCCCTGTGCCCCTAACCTTAAGAGTTAACTTTCAGCTACGTCTATTAACAGGGCTGTTTTCTCCCGATACTTTTTTTCTCTCTGAGCCGGGTACTTAATTCTTTCCGATGCCTGTTTCTTTACTGCCCCGACATCTCCATTGCTGCATTCGGCACTTTTTTCAAAGAAATGAAGTGAGAAATCCACTTTCCATAAATTAAAACAGTAAACGGCAAGTCAGGAGCCTTGAGGCAGAAATTCCCGCAACCCCTTCCTTACCTCACTTTCCCCCCCAAACAAAAACAAAAACGAAAACAAAAAGAAATCATGAAAGAAAAAGAAACAGCCACTCAGACTGGAGTGATTCCGTGCTTCCGCAGATATCTTGCCTTTTGAGGCAGCCACAGGGACACTGGGCAGAAGCAAATTAAGTGATTAGTAAGGAAAAAAAGCAGAGGGGAGAAAAAGTCAAAGGCGGTGAAGGCAGAGAAAGGAAGCCTTCCTTGCCTTTTCCTAGGACTGTGTAGAGGAGAACCGCTAAGAAATGATACTTGAAGTTTTATATTTATTATTGTAAGAGGGGTATGATATTTCTGGGCAGGAATGATGGATGACAACTTAAATTTGTGTCCAGGGAATGAAGGTGAACTGTGACAGAGTTATTTATCTTGGGAATGGAGGTTAGGGTCAGCTGAGGCTGGGTGCCTGAAGGCACAAGACATTGACAAATTTATCCTGCAGGCCGTATCTGAAGCCCTTTGTTTTGGATCCTGGCTACTCACTAAGTGACCCTCATCCTTCATGTTGGCAATGCGTGAAGGATGCGGTGAGTGCCAGCGGCCCCTTCTCCCCCGCCGCCCCCGCCCCGGCTCCCGCTACTAATTCTTGTCATTCACTTTGCTGACAGGCACCAAGCCCAAACTATTCCCAGTCCTGAAAGGGAAGGTTAAAATATTTATTTCGGCTCATAATGGCCTCCCTGATTTAGTGCAGGATCATTTTTCCTGTTGCCTTTGTCATTGCAGGTCACTGGAAGGACTGAGCGCATTCGGGAGCCTGGAGGAACTCATCTTGGACAACAATCTGCTCGGGGATGACCTCGTGTTGCCAGGGTTACCCAGGCTCCACACCTTAACCCTCAACAAGAACCAAATATCCTTGGCTCTGCCGCCACCCACACTCCCTGCCCGACCTCACAGTGGTCCCCTCCCACAGGCCACCCCGCCCCCCGCCCCTGACAAATACCTGCGAAATGTCAAATGAGTTTTATGTGTCAGCTAAAGCGTCGTGTCTCCTGGCACTAGGGACACTTTGGAGTAATTTATTACAGGTCATTCATAAATGAAATGCACCATTATATCTTCCTGTTGCTCCATTTTAGTGTAGAGATCTAAGTTATGGCTGTAAAGAAATCTTTTTAATAGATAAAAATAGAGAAAGAAAATAATGTCACTGCTGCCAAGAAGGCAAAGCCGGGTTCTGTTTGCTTAGGCTTGTGTGGGAGGGCGACCTCTGGTGGGAAGCAGGGGGTAGTACCTCCAAGCAACCTTGGCCTTCAGGGAGGTTTCTGGAAGGCTTTGGCTCAGGCTTGGGGAATGCTTTTGGCCAAAGAGAAGGGGGAAGGGGCTCAGGTGGAGGATAAGTGGGAAGCCCTGGCCCAGCTCTGCCCTCTGGGGTGTTTATGGTACTAGGATGATGAGAGGGGCCGAGGAGAGCCATTCTGTTGTGTGCTTTCTCCTTAAGTGGGCGAGGATCTAGCAGCCTGGGATGAGACTCAAAGGGACTAGTTGCTCTGGATTCTGTAGTGAGGCTAAGAAAGGAATCACAACCTTTATTCAGTGTAAGCCACACAGCTCCTCCAGGTTAGAGTTGTGGACCTCCATGCCTGCATAGTGCCAGCTTGCTTAGGCAAGGAGTTTTGTCAGTTTTGTTAACTCCTGTATCTTCACACCTAGAATAATGTCTGGCGCAGGCATGAGGTTCAGTGAATGATTATGGGATGAAGAAATCATTATCATCAGCTGTTCTTTTTTTTTTTTTTTCTTTTTTGTGGTACGCGGGCCTCTCACCGTTGTGGCCTCTCCCGTTGCGGAGCACAGGCTCCGGACGCGCAGGCTCAGCGGCCATGGCTCACGGGCCCAGCCGCTCTGCGGCATGTGGGATCTTCCCGGACCGGGGCATGAACCCGTGTCCCCTGCATCGGCAGGCGGACTCTCAACCACTGCGCCACCAGGGAAGCCCATCATCAGCTCTTCTTTATTGAGCACTCCTGTGGATCCGACACTATGCTAGGTAACTTTAAGTGTATTATTTTTCATTCTTTCCAAACCCTTTGAGAAGGGTGTGGTTTGTCCATTTACCTAGATGAGGAAAGAAGTGAAATATAGGCCCACAGCCAGACATTTAACAAGATGCTAGGCCCCGGATTCAGTCTCAACTGTGGCCAGATCCAGAGTTCTTTCCATTTTACTGTGTTACTTCAGACTTGAAGTCCAGTCACCTTGTTTTATTGGTGGAGCGTTTGAGACCTGGTGTGGTTTAATCACTTGTTCACGTGGTAAGTTAGAAATAGAAATGGGATGGGGGCATTTTCCCATAGAGTATGAAATAAAGCCAGATAAATATGTTAAGATTAACGTATATGTTTATGTCAGCTTTAAGACTGATTTGCACAATTATTTTTAGCCACTGTTTATATGGTAAGTCATAAGTTAATATTTTCCTTATTCAGTAAAATATGCTGTTTGTGTCCATTAATAATAGGCACTTTCTTAGAAGAAGGAGGAGGCCTACAAGTAAATATCGGTCTTTATCATAATGAAATGTTGATGGATTTTTTTTTTCTTCTCCTATCCTTTGGTCAACCAAGTTTCCTAGTTGTTTGAAAAATTATTACAGTCAGTGTGTCTTATGGGTTCCTTAGCTTCTGGGATGATCAGCTGGATGATATTCTCAAATCAGTTAAGAATAAAAGGATAATTAGACTAGAGTTTGGATGATATGGTTCCTCCTATGGACCCCAATGCTCATATCCTGTGTCCCACATCACTGTCGAGTATTGCAGTTGTTGGACTTGGGTTCACGTGTCAGCTTAATCATGTTTAGCTGTGTGGCCACGGTCAAGTAATCTTCTCAGAGCCTGTTTTGCATTGTTGTGTGTGTGTGATGTTACAGCTTTCACCTGCCTATCAGAATAACTCATAAAGAGGAATATGTGAAAAACTTTTTTGCATGTTGGAATCACAGTACAATGATGACATAAGCAAAGCAGGTTTCTGCATAGTTATAAAACCAGCTGCCTCTGCCCCGGGATATTGTCAAGAAGGCAATATAAAAAATGGTACCGTGAGAAGGGCTTCCCTAACAGCCCACAGATGAAGTCACAAGAACTGTACAGCAAATGCTGTACAAATGCTAATCCCAAACTCAATTCCTCTTCTCACTCAGCACACTTCCTGGCCGCTTCTCTGTAGTATTAATTGGTACGTACTAAGAAACGCAAGCTCCTTTTAGCACCAGCCTGAGCAAAACAATTAAAAGAAGGGCATACCAGCTGTGAGAGAATGTCATTTCATGCAATCCCAGTCTGCAGATGAATCATTGGGTGATTTTTCTTTTTCTTGATCAGCCACTGATTTATGTAATAACCAGTTATTGGAAAGTATTTGTTGGATACCAGTGTATCTGAAATACGTACGTTATAGTATTGCTTTCTTCTATTACCACTGACAATTGAAGAGATACTAAGTATTGATGCCTGGCAGATTACCTGGTTAGTCTAATTAGGTTAGATTCTACTAATATTCATGCTTCATGTGAACTTACTAAGCATTACTGTCTCACATTTTAGAGGATTCATTTTCATAACCTGGCATAGAGTATACTGAAAATGCACAGGGATCCACTTTAGAATTAATTAATTAACTTTTTCAATTTATTTAAACTAAAAACAATGGCAACAAAAGAGCAGTTTACCATTTCTCCTACTCCCATCACCCCCTCCCTCTTCTGGCAACCACCAGTCTGTTCTCTCTATCTATGAGTTTGGTCTTGATGTCATTATTGTTGTTTTAGATTCCACATATAAGAGAGATCATACAGTGTTTGTCTTTCTCTGTCTGACTTATTTCACTTAGCATCATGCTCTTGAGGTCTATCCATGTTGTCACAAATGGCAAGATTTCATTGTTTTTTATGGCTGAATGATATTTTATTGAGTGTGTGTGTATCACAGTTTCTTTATCCATTCATCCTCAATAGACACTTCGGTTGTTTCCATATCTTGGCTATTGTAAATAATGCTGCAGTGAGCATGGGGATACATACATCTTTTCAAGTTAGTGTTTTTGTTTTCTTTGGATAAATACCAAGGAGTGGGATCCTGGATCATATGGTAGTCTTAATTTTTTGAGGAACTGTCATACTGTTTTCTATAGTGGCTGCACCAATTTACATTCCCACCAACTGTGCACAAGGGTTCCCTTTTCTTCACATCCTCACCAACACTCATTCTTGTCTTTTTCATAGTAGCCATTCTAACAGGTGTGAGGTGAAATCTCATGGTGGTTCTGATGATTAACAGTGTTGAGCATCTTTTCATGTACCTGTTGGCCATCTGTATGTCTTCTTTGGAAAAATGTCTATTCAGATCTTCTGTCTATTTTGTAATTGGATTGGTTTTCTTTTTGCTTTTGCTATTGAGTTGTATGGGTTCTTTGTATATTTTAGATATTAGCCCCTTATGAAATATTATTTACAATTATTTTCTCCCATTCAGTGGGTTACCGTTTTGTTTTGTTGGTGGATTCCTTTGCTGTGCAGAATGTTTCTCATTTTTAAAGGAATAAGGTGGACTGAATAACGGTTTTGTTTTCAGTGTTGCTATCACCAGATATTAACAGGCTTCTTGTTTTTCCTTGGTTCAGTCCTTGTCTCCAATCTGTAGCAGTAATGCTCAGGGAGCAATGATGGTGGTGTGAAAGGGACTGCAGCGGAAGGCAATGTGTAGCTGTAGAGCTGGCCAGTTATATCACTACACTGTTGTAAGTACTTTATTGCCAGTAGATACAAAAGTTAACTAGTTAGCTTTTTCATGATGAAGCATGACTTCTTTCTCCCTTGATCTACCAGTGTGATGGTGAAGATTGGTTTACTTTGCCTATGCACTTGACCAAGAAGTTGTAGGATGAAAGGCAGGTAAAAGCAGCAGTAACACTACATGCCATTCTCTTATCCTGTACTCCTGACGTGACCTTTTCAGCCAACTGACTCTCCTCCCTACTTATGGAAATACTCCAGGCTCTACAACAGCTATGAGGTTCCATATTGCTATTGTTACTCCATGAAATGCCTTAGACTAGGGCTTTGTCAGTTAGCATTGCTGCGTAATAATCCACCCCCAAAATTAGTGGCTTAAAATAACAAATATTTTTGGTTTACAATTCTGTGCATCAGCTATTTGGGCAGGGCTCAGCTGGATGGTTCTTCTGCTAGTCTTTCTTGGGTCACTCATGCAATCACAGTTATTTGGAGGCTCGGCTGGATGATCTGAGATGGCCTTGCTTATATATCTGGAGGTTGGTACTGGTTGTTGGCTGGACTGCCTGTCTCCAACAGGCTAGCACAAGCCTTTCCATGTGGGAGGGATGCTCCAAGAGCAAAGCTTGATGTACAAGTACTTTTAAAGCCCTGTTTGCATCATGGATGTTGCTGTCCCATGGCCAAAGCAAGTCACGTGCCAAGTGTAGAACAAATATGAGAGGGATTCCAGAGCCCAAACCAAGCATCTGGCAAATTTCTTCTCGGTTCACTTTCCCAGCTGCACACTTCCTCCTTGATCTCCCAGCCCTTTGTTCCCCTTCTGTTCAGCCCTCAGCTTTGGGGTCCTGTTCTGGTAGACCTAAGAGCTTGGTTGTCCCAGTCTACCTCTTCATCTCATATTTATAGCTGATCTCTCTCTCCTTCCTTTGGCTTGTCTGGACTAGTCCCGTGGTCACTGGCCATGGAGTGGACTTCCTCTCCTCAACACTCATATTCTCACACTCTCTCCTTCTTGCTCACCCATGAGTATGGACAGTCTCAGCCGTATAGTGTCTGAATACTCAACCCTAAATAAGGGAACAACAGAAATGTCAGGAAAATATAGATAGTTAACCTTTGCACAATCAAGTTATTCTCTCCCACTTGCCTTTTGGGGGTGGGTAGGGGAAAGGTGATAAGCTGACTTCATTTTAAATCACACTTCATTTCTTTATTTTCTGTTTCTCTTTGCTTAAGCACATGTATGAAGAGACAGTATGAATTATAGTGCCAACAGGAAGAAAGAATAGTGCTATATGTTACACGGCTGGGCTGTGGTAAGGAGACCAGTGCATGGAGTTAGAAGGCCAGACTTGAGTTCCCATAGCAACTTACCATGTTGTCTTGGGTAAGGGTCTGTACCTGTAAACTGGGTATTACACATTTGGAAGCATTGTTGAGAGATTGTAATGGCATTTTATGTAGATATATGAAATCACTTAAACACCCCAAAACTTTACAAGTTCTTTGAACACTTAACTGTTAGCCAAAGCCTCGATGCCTTAAATGAATAAGCCCAAATTGAAAGCAGCTGAGGTATGGAGCACAGCTGGATGACAGAACCTTATGATAGCCCGCAAAAGCATATGACCCCTCATTTTTCAGTGTTTTAAATTCTCCTTTTTGTCTTAGGAAATGATGAGAAGTATCATAGGGCCTAGGTTTGAATATAGACTTGGCCATTTAGAGACTGTGTGACCTTTGACCATAGTTTTCTTTTTTGTTTTTAGAAGTATCTTTTTCAAAAATTAATTAATTAATTTTTGGCTGCGTTGGGTCTTTGTTGCTGTGCGCAGGCTTTCTCTAGTTGCAGTGAGCGGGGGCTACTCTTCGTTGCGGTGTGCAGGCTTCTCACTGCAGTGGCTTCTGTTGTGGCGGAGCATAGGCTCTAGGCATGCGGGCTTTGGTAGTTGTGGCACGTGGGCTCAGTAGTTGTGGCTCTTGGGCTCTACAGCGCAGGCTCAGTAGTTGTGGCGCATGGGCTTGGTTGCTCTGCAGCATGTGGGATCTTCCCGGACCAGGGCTCGAACCCGTGTCCCCTGCGTTGGCAGGCGGATTCGTAACCACTGCACCACCAGGGAAGTCCTGACCATAGTTTTCTTGATTGTTATCTGGATGTAATAATATTTCTGACACGTGTGGGGGTGAATCAACTATGCCGTGTAGACTGTTTAGCATTTGAAAATCTTCTATCAGGATAAGCTCTGGTTGAAATACCCGCAGTTGGTCACAGGTGCTGTCCTTTGACCTGGAGCTGAGCACAGAGAGAGGTACGCACCCATTCTCACCCGGGAAGCAGCTTCAGACCTGTGCAACTGGACGTGACACCATGAGATTCCCCTCCTCCCTCGGGCTCCAAACTTTCAAGGCAAGATGTGGCTTTGATCTTGGGCCCTCTGCAGAAAATCTCCGTTGGCAAGCCTTGCCATGACAGCTGGGCTCTGAAGTGGCAACTTTCTGTAGACAACGCTGAAAAAAATCTAAACGGCAAGTACTCTGGAGAAGACTTGATGAGGGTAACCAGGTGTGTGCTGAGAACGCAGCTGGAGAGAGTTGAAACTGTGCCAGATAGCTTCACATTTTAAAAAGGAGAAAAAATGAAACCACCCTTCGGAGAATCCCTACAAGTGGCTCCACTGAGGTAGTCTTGGTTAACCAGGGACACCAAGTTCCCTCCACTGATTGCCTCTGGTTAATTTTCTCTGCGACTTGACAGAAAGGAATGTGACAAGTTCTGTCTCTGAGCTCGCAATCATGCAAGACAGGGCTGTGCTTGTCCTTACTGACCCAGGAGACGAAGAAACCAATTAAAACTTCTCGCGTGTCATCCTCCAGTGGTGGTATCAACATAATGATGATGTTCTGGTCCAGAGCGTCCGCGGAGTAGGTGCTAGTGATTTCTCACAGTGTGGATTTGGGGGGACCACCTGGCCCAGCCCAAATGATCATTCAGCGGGTAGTTGGGAGGCTTAGGAAGAAGGACTCGCTTCTGCCTCACATAATATCCTAAAGGAGGCAGGCTCTGAGGCTCCAAGGAATCCAGCCCTTCTTGGATTCATTGGCATAGGGTGGCTGAAGCTTCTTGAAGCCTGCAGACCCTTTGCCCAAGAAATTCCCATGATCAAGACATTTGAATGAGTCTGCCTCTCCATGGCCTCATGTTAAGGGGTGGACCCAGATTTTGTGGAGTATGAAGCTTGCATAATTTGAGGAGGCCCTCTTAAAGGCAAAGACTATAATTACTAATGCAAAATTAGGTATGAAGATGAATGTTTATTTGGAATAAAAAATACATCAAAGCAAATTAAAAATTTTTTAGGTTGACAGATACTGCACATTAAAATATTTAGAAAACAATCTCCTTGATACTAAACGTATCTGTATAAGAACTTTTTTCTATTTCCTTTCTGCAAATTCCCTTATAAGTTCATTATGTAATTAAATTTTGTAGTGTTTTCTATAGAGTAGATAATTCCATCTAATTGAAAATTGATTTTTATTTTTAATATTTAGGGATGTTTCTTTCAGTTTCACCAATCATTATTGGTAACTTCACCACTGAATTATTGGTAAAAGTTTTAGAATTACTAAATTTTGGGAAAACTCTTACACATTTCTCTCGTCTATGAGCTAAAAGATTTCTAGACATTTCAAGTTAGTTGTGTTTGAGTACGTGTGTGTATACATACTCAGCAACTTAATATTACATATTCTCTGAATTGATGTTCATTAACTGTTTTATCATCGTTTTTGCGTTGGTCCCCACATGTGTGTGTCAGCATGGTAGGTGGTAGAAATATTACTGCAAGCCATTCCTACTGGTGCTGTTGTTGTAACAGACACAGAAATGACTACAAACCACAGAAACAGACCCACTGAATCTTAATTCAATGCCACTCCTTCACCATTGCCTCTTAGGTCCCCAGAGTTACTACTCCAGCTACTCCAGCATCATCCTACTCAAGCAGAAGTGTGACAGAAGAAGTCCTACCAGAGAAAGACAATGCTCTTAACTGATTGCGGTTCAAGTAACCTACGTTTGCAGGTTTTATGAAAATGTGTGACCGTGTGACTCTATTACCAGAGCCTTTCCCGGGACCCTGGAAAGGGCCTATGTAAGCGTGCAGCCCTCACGCACAAGCTCTGTCAGCTCTGTGGCATGTTTACGTACGAAGATTTACTCACATTAGACTGGGCCTACTTCCCTGGATGGTAGAAAGCAAGGCTTCCCATCACTAGTCACCAAATGTTGAGGCATGACTGGGACTTCAAGCCAACTCCATTGCCCAGTGTTTCCCTAACTTGAAGATCTTGCCAGTTTTGAGTTCCATTCCTTCACGTTCTCACCTTCATGAAGTAGATGAAGAAAAGGTGAAGCTTTAAGGAATTTGTCTCTAAGAGGGAAATAGGTTTGGCCTGGACTTTGCCGTCCATAGCAGAAAGGGCTTCCCCTGGGTTCTCTAGGGCCATTGTCCACATAAATGCTTCTAATCACCTCACGTCAACACATCAGCGCCATTTTGGCAGCCTACTCTCTTGCAGTCTCACAAAAGAAATACTGCGCCAGCAAGCAAGAGTGATCAGCTGTCTGGCTGCCCCCCTAGAACTAGCACCTGGCTTGAGGCTTCTGGACGACCTGATGGGCATGAGACCTAGTGCTCCTTGGAGCATCCAGTGGGTCCCCTGTGTGGGGCAGAGGATTGGAGAGAACCTTGAAGGGGAGAAACCAGGACTGGGGCTGAGGCCCATGCAGGTCCAAGTGAAGGCATGGGGTATCCTACCTGAATGATGCTGTTGGCCCCTAGGCAGTCCTGGTACTGAACTACGACTGAAAAATTTTTGAGGAAGACACTCCAAAGCACGGGGGCCCCTGAGGTGCCTCTGCTTGGGTCAAAGGGCAGCACTTGTAGAGTACTGGCAAGATTCCTTTTTTTTTTTTTCTTTTTTTAATGTATTGGTAATGACTGTGAAGGATCCAAAGATAGAACCTGCTGGAAAAGGCAAGTTTTCCCTGAAATTGTTCACTGTCATTTTAATTGGTTTTATTTAAATGATTTTCTTAAAGAGTGTGGTGACTGAACTTTAAGAAGTAGTAAGTGTGATGACATACATTAATGTTTTGACTCCTGGCCACTTAAACCTGCTGTATTTCAACCTTACCTCCTTGGTGGGACCTCCTTTCTCATCTTTTCCATGTGCTCCTTTTCCCATCATCCTCATTCCGGTGATCCTTTGTGGTCATTCCTAGATGTCATTGGTTGTAGATTTGAAAGGTTGATAGCTTTGTTGTCCATTGTCCTGTCTTTGTTTAGGAAATGGGGCGGGATGTTGGCAAGTGGAAACCCACACTGGATGAGGATGCTCGACCCTCTTTAACTAGTTTTCCCCTTTGGCTTGTGAGCTTTGCCTTTTCACTGTCTTGGTCTTGCTCCCTCCCAGGGTCTGGTGCTTTTTCTTGTATATGATGTTGACATAGCTTGTGTATGAACAGTGCTTGAAGGAACTTAGTTTGGAAAATACAAGGTTGAAGGAAGATATGTGAGCTTCAACCATCTGAAGGGCCATCACGTGGAAGACAAGAATGACTTATTCTTTGTGACTCCCAAGTAGCGAAATGGGGACAGTGGGTGGGAATTCGAGGAAGATTCAGTCCCTGGGGAAAGAAAAACTCTCTTCTTATGGTTTTTAGAGGTAGAATGAGCTTTCTTGTGGTGACCCTTTGGCAAATATGTGAGGGACTGGATTCAGACATTGGTTGGATTTGGAGTTCAGCTGACAAGCTGAAGTATGAGAAAATTGGGATGACATCCCACGGTTAGAGAGTATCGTCACAGAGTAAGGGCAGCCCTTTTATTTCATCTTTATTTTCTCCTGGAAATGGTATCCTGAGTCTTTGACTCTTGTGTGCTGCATCCACCATCATGTGTTTAGCCCCTGTATGCTCTGCTGGCATGCATTCACTGGCAAGGACCCCGTTCTCTCTGCTGATACTGGCTACCTCTTCTCATTGATAGGCCCCTGGTAGTCATGCCTCTGTTCACAACCTGCTGAATCAGCTTGCCTAGGGCTCAGCTCTCTGTATGTGGCTTGGGAGCTGATGTGCGGACTAGTCCTTCCCAATGCCTGTGCTTCCCTGAATCTATGACTCTTGCCTTATTTGGTCTGGGGTCTCAGTGTTTATCTTGACCGAACAGTGGGTCCCACTGAGGGCATGGATCATGGAATACTCTCACCACTATGCCCCACCTTTTCTTTTTCATTCTGTCCTTCACAGAATATTGATTTGACAACAGATTCTCAGGAAATGCTTTCCGACCTCCCTGCCTTCACTAAAACTGTCCTGTTTGTCTTCTCCCCCTAGCTTTGTTCTCCTTTCCACCCAATCCAATGTCTCATTGCCACCAGTGAGGCCACTGAGCAACGCCTAGCTCCACAAGAGGCTGTCAGGTCGTAAAAGATGCTGCTAATCCCTGTTTGCGTCCGTGCCATTCCCACGTTTTAATGATGAATTTCTCCCTAAAGGAGAATGAATATATTTCTGATGAGGCCTTTGGAAGTAATTTCTTGCTTTCATTACTAGAAAAAATAAAGTTTTATGGAGCTGCATATTGTAAAATATTTTACTACGTGGAATCTACCCTTCATCATTTAAAACAAAAATAGAACTATATAGGAAAGAAAAGTACAGTGAAACAGTTAAGCTCATTCATTCTTTCTTAAGTGATCTGGACTTAACCTCACCTGCCCAGAGACAAGCTGGGCTGTGTCCCAAACAGTAGGAGGGAAAAACTAGCCATGCCAGACACGCACAGCAAGTTGATTTCAACCCTCACCCATGTCTTGTTCTGGGAGCAGACAGGACTCAATCAGCTGCTAGGCTGTGCCTGTCAGGTATGGTCTGTGCTCCTTGCTAAGCCTTTTGTCTTTCTGGACCAAGATCCTTAACCTTTGTCACATCACTGACTTGGAGTGCCTGCTTGATCACCTGGCAGAAGTGACACCAGCTCTGGAGTACCTCAGCCTGCTGGGAAATGTGGCATGTCCCAACGAGCTAGTCAGCCTGGAAAAGGATGAGGAAGACTACAAGAGATACAGGTGAGTATCTAGGGGTTTGAGCATCGTGTGAGAAGGGAAAAATGACATCTTTGGGGAGATAATATTATATTCTGGGGTGCGTAGTAGATGTAAGTATCAGTGGCCCCTTCATGCTGTATTAAACTTTCCCCCTTGGGTACCCTATAGCCAGGGTCTCCCTTCATTGAGGGTAAACAAGAGTCAAGAAACATGAAAAGATGTTGAGTGGTATAGGACAGGCATTGACAGACTTTTTTGTAAAGGGCTGGATATTAAATATTTTATGCTTTGAAGGTCATATGTTCTCTGTCACAGCTATTCAACTCTTCCATTATAGTGCGTAAGTAGCAATGAACAGTTGGTAAATGAATGGGCAGTGCCATGTTCCAATAAAACTTTATTTACAAAAACAGGCAGCAGGCCAGGTTAGACCCATGGGCTATTTTTTGCTGGCCCCTGCTCCTTGCCCTAAGACGTTCCTGTCTGCTTCTGAGTCACTATTTAGAGAGAGGGTACTTCCCACAAAGGTTTAGGGAGCTTATATACAATCCCAAGAGGAAATCCCATGAGGCATATGGCTTTGTTTCATAAAGCTATGCCTCCGTGTCCACCAACAATGGGATTTGATGGGCTCCAGGTAGAAATGCTTTTTTTTTTCCTTCTCTCAACTTCTGAACCATCTGCTTTGAAATACCTGATCCAAACTCACTTCTCTTTAGGGAGTCTTTTTGATCTAACCCATTTTACTAGACTCATTTTTCCTCTACACTTGGAATTCTGTATGCTCGATCTTTTCATATGTGTAGTGTAGCTTTTCTCTCCATTATGATGTGAGCTCTCATTAACACCCCACCTGAATCAATGTGGGAGGGAGGGAGGGAGGGAGGGAAGAAGGAAGGAAGGAAATGTAAGGCATGTAGGACTACTGGAAAATAAGTTTGGGAGGATTGGGGAGAAAGGATAATGGTTGGAGAGGAACTGGTTCTCTTGGGGTTCAGATTTTTAAATCTGTGGTGACCCACGAAGGAATGTAGTTGAGGGCATACATTTTATATAAAGGCAAAGCTGTAAGAACTAGTGAAGGTTATTGAACACTGTGTGTTAAAAAAAACATACATTTACATATACATGTTAGCAAGAGTACAGCAGAAATTCAGCTGTACTTCTCTACGGCGAAGAATTTTGTAGGGATCTTAGACTATTTTTAAGCCATCTTAGAATAAAGCTCTATCCCTACTTCAAAAGAAATGCCCTAAATCTTTTTTCCTCATGAAGATTTTTATTTGGGATGTGATACTGTCAATTTGAATATGATTTCTATTAGGAGAAATATGGTTAATATCCAGCGAGTGAATAGTTAAAATTTCTAAATCAACCTGTTAAGTTAATCACTTAGAACTTACTTTTCTTCTTTAACGTTACTCTTATCAACTTTGAGTAATTTAACAGCTTGATTTCAGCTACGAAGGGGTCATTTAAAACGTTTTATCTTCTGGCAGCAACTTATTATAAGATATATCTTGGAAGGGTCAGGAGGTACAAGAAAGTTCTCTCAGTTAACATTTTTAGTAAACCAAGAATTGTTTGGGAAATTCTCATTTGTTTTTTGACTTTTTTCTTTAGATTTCTGGTTTTAATGCTTTAAAATCGCCCAATACATTTTATATATGTACATATACATGCATGTGTGTATATGTGTATATACACATATTCACACACATTCATTCTTTCATTCACTTATTCATGGAGTTATATGTGAAATGAACTGTAGGTGCATTTTTTTTTTTCAGAGTGAGGAAAGTCTCCCACTCCACCTTACTCTGTTCAGTCTCAAAGAGAAGGTTGTAAAGGAAAAAGAAAAGCTAATACTATTTTTGTTGTTATTGTAACTAGTCGCATTGGAAAAAATACTTAGATCCATGGTGTAAGCTGTCAGATCAAAAGATCTGATGTGGAGTCCAGCTTTGCCAGTGGGACCTTTAAAATGGGGAGGACAGTTTAGATCAGTGACCCTTAACCAAGGCTATACTTGTGAATCATCCAAGGCGTTTTGATTCATTTAGTGCCGAATGCAACAAAATAGTCAATAGGTGACTTTGATGCTCAGTCAAGAACTACTGGACTAAGGGATACTTAAAGTCCCTGTCAGCTGTGGTGTTCTGAGATACTGTCCTCCCAAGCAGTTGCAGTTCCCCCTTGACCATCTCATACCATTTTATATATTCCATCATGTATATTTCTCTGACTACTTCATGTATGTCGACATCCAGAGAATGGCTTCCAGAAAGTCAGGACTGCGTCTTCTTGCCCTTTGAAGCCTCATCAATACTGAAAGTAGCGCTGGCTGTGTAATAGGGACTTGGTAACTGTTTACAGGAGGTGGCTTGAAATTACTGTTCCATCTGAGAAGCTGAGTACTTGAAGAGAAATGCAGGGCCCTTTGGGCACCTTGGCTGCCCACTGCCTATTTAGAATTAGATGCACTTGGATGTCAACAAATGCAGTTAACAAGCAAGGAACGATCCTGCAGAATCTACCCAAGTGTTGGTCATTGGGTCATGATTCTTTAGGTAGGGCTTGATTGTAGAACAGTGATCGTTCTCCTGGGCTGGCCTGGGTACCCTCCAAGCACACCTTCCCCACTCCAGGTCTGTTAACCCCTGGAAGCTGTGGAGGGCTGGGGCTGGGGAGGCTGTGTGTTAGTGCACATATGTCAAGGTTGCCATGAGGAGCTGGATTCTAGAGGCCACACACAGCCGAAATCACATCTGGTCAGAACTACCTTAGAAAATCCATAAGTCACCCACAACACCAGCAAAATGCTCACCCTCTGAGAGAGACAGGAACTAAGAACAGTGGAGGGAACATTCAATGTGGGCCCACCCAGTTATACATCAACTGCACGGCCTCTGATGCTTGAGTGGAGTGGCGGGCCTGTTCTCTAGCAATTCTAGATTTTTTATTTCTTTTACTTATTTTTTATTTCTGCTTTAACAAGCACTGTCACCCTTACATTTGGGTGAGATGAATGGGTGGATGAGGGAGTTCTGTTCAGTGGTCTGTCAGCAGCCCTGCTTTGTTCATCCTGGAGTCTGTGCTTCATTTGCCCCTGAGAAATCTTAGAGTTTCACAGTAAGACTTCTGAATCCTGAGTTCCTGTGGCATTTGGGTTTATACAAAACAGTGTAGCCACCATTTGTTTCCTTTTGGTAAAATATTTTCCTGGCCCTTCATCCCCAAAGCGTGAGGTCAGCCTTCCGTCTAGCTGTTACCCAGAGCCTAATAGTAGGGCCTCTATGTAAATTTATGGGACGTTTTCACTCGAAAATTGCTTAAAAAATGAATGATATTTCTACAGTTTACTGTTTTTCACTTTTAAGTACATTTTCTGACAATATGTCTTCTATTAATCATTGAAACAGTAGTAGGAGCCTTAAAGGAGTGTATTCAGAGGCAAGAACCCGTGGTTCATTTAGTGCTGTCTAAAAAAATTTCACATTGATTGGCATCCTCTGTGGTTATGTGATGTAATATTTATAATATGTCACCCAGCCATACATCAAAACAAGTACGTCTCTTGTTTCATTTCTGTGAGATACGTTGATTTCAGAAAGGTCAGTCCAGTTTCAGGTTACATGGTGGACAACCACTGGACCAGAAATGGGAAGTGACCAGATTTATGGAGCTCTTGGAAATGGACCCACAGTTGCTTCAGTTTCTACTGATGCTTCCCTCCCCTCCCCCACACATCACCCCTTTTCCTTCCTCACTTACCCCTGTGCACCCAGTTGGATTTTCTTGGCACATGTCCCAACAGTAAAATGGGCCCCTTAAATCCGTGAGTGAGCATGAACATGCTCCCAAGTTGTTGAGCAGTGCCCTGGTCCTGCTGGGGCAGGAACTAAACCAGGCCTGGGGTTTCTCTGTGCCGTTCATCACAGCTCATAGCTGTTAACATGGTGAGCTGTTATAGCTCACCGTGTTATTACAGGCGCTGAAACGTGCCCTTGCTTTGCCATGTATACACAGTGGGCTGCTATTTTGGAATGAATGTCGAATGGAGGTGCATGCTGAATGGTGGTGCTGGACCTGAAGATCCAGCAGCCTTCAGGACTGGGGCAGGAAAGGATGGGGAAGCCGAGATGAGCCAGGGGGCCACCACTGTACTAAGGTTCCCCTTGGGGCCTCCGGTGGACTTGAATACTGGCCAGACAATAAATCAAGTATGGGGAACTTGGATGCCCAGGACAGTCTATTTCTTGTCTTCCTTTGTTATTCTTTTCTTTCCTCTTACTGCAGGAAAGACAGTAGAGTGGAAGTCAATGGTTCACAAGTGCTATACCTCAGGCATCAAATAAGGGAGTTGGTCTCATGGTCTCTTAGTGCCCCTTCCTCCACTAAATCCTTCTGTCACTAAGTCCTTCACTCTCTCCTGCCACTCCAATCTCTGGTTGGCTTCTCCTTCCTCCCTCCTCCTCAGTAGGCCCCTCTGTATTCCTTACAACTTGAAATTATTTAAAACGTGACACCCCTTCTTTGTCGCCTCCCAGGGAGCAGCCCTGGGGCCTGCCCAGTGTCTGTCTCACTCAGCCAAGGGGAAGGAGGGAGGGACCTGCCATCGTCTGCTGGCCGTCTTGGGCTACCGGCATTTCCCAGCCATAGAGGAGCTGTAAAACTTGTGGCTTACATAACCCAGTGAGCATTTTCCAGCTAATCTGCAATCTGGGCTTTGAAGATCACAAGAAAGCAAAGGTCACGACCCAGAGATCAAAGTGACAGAAGCCCACAGCGTAATTGCTGGTGACCCTCTGTCGAGAGCCTTGGTCTGTCCTGTGGGTGTATTGTTTGCACTGAGACTTCAAACGTGCTGCCGGTGAACGGTGAGGGAAGTTAGCTGGCCTCGGCCGGTCGTCAGGCATTCATTAATGCTGTAGGTGAGCTCACCTCAACTCATTAGACAGCATTGTCATCTCTCCACTCACAGTGTTTGTTCATCCCTCTGTGGTCTTTATTGACTTTTCCTCAGGGTTCTCCTTCACCTGGAGATGTGAGGGGGTGGTTAGACAAGGAAATTGGAGTAATAAGAAAGGAGGATATAGATGCATTTATTGTAAATTAACTTGGAGGCACATGGAATTCAAGCCAGCTAAAGCTTAAAAGAGGCTGGGGCGGCATGTAGCCCTTTCCCTTCAGGGCACAGATGGAGAAATTGAGGCTCAGGAAGGTGGCAGAGGCTGAGCCAAGATCACACAGCGAGCGAAGCCCAGAGCCTGGGCTCTTCCCTCTGCCCCGTTAGTCCCCACGCTTTTTGTTGGGAAGACCTCCCTCTTGTCGTTTGGTCCACTCCCCGCCCCCCAACACTTGAAAGCTTTGGTCTCTTCCATAAGCTGCATTTAAGCCGCTGCTAACTTTTCAAAATTCATCAGAGACGTCTAGCTGTTGGTCAGTGCTTTTGATCAGCATGAGGTAAGCAGTGTTAACCAAACTGGGTTGATGTCATCCAGTCAAGAGCAAAGAAGCTTGATGTTCTGTTGGAGTGTCCACGCTTTTCTGTTAAGCTTTGTGAAAGTTTGAGAGCAGTTCATGGATCACCCCTTGCTGCCCTCGGGGTCCCCGGGTGGGGCACCAGTCACCAGGTCTCCCCCCTTCCCATGCACGGGAGCAGGAAGGCAGCAAGAAGAAATAGGAAGAAGGATTGAGTGTTGTAAAAGGAAGGGAGTGGGGGGAATCCCAGTGACGCCACATCCGGTTCCCTCAGGATCTGGAAATTTGCTGTTTCTTGAGTAGAGTCTCCTCAGAGGATGAAACATGGCAGCCAGCCTCAGGAGCAGACATCGGAGATCTGTCTTGGTGTTCCTGTGGTTGTGCAGAGGGCCTGGGGAACAGCCAGATTCCCTGGGGAAGCAGATGTGGGCAGAAGACAAGAGCATCCTCCCTTCCCTTTGAAGTCTAGATGAAAAATGCCAGAGGTTTGGGATTTCGGTAGAGAAAATTGATTTGGGAGCAAATAAATAAACAAACAAAAAAGCCTTTCTGCTGTTCCTTTTGTCCCCCCTACCAGTTGTAGGTAACCGGTTACTTCCTAAGAGAAGTTCTTTCAGGAAGTGGAGGATCCTCTATGAAAAGAGAGAGAACCCGCAAAGCTCTGGGTGGGGCTCTCACTTCTGGAGAATCTGTTTGCAGACAGAGACAGATGGGTCTTTGAACACCTTCCCAGGGTCCCTGGTCTCCTCTTGATGACCTCACCTTCCGTATCCCAGCCAGGAGGGCCCCTGATTTCACTCCCTCCCCCTCCCAGCCCTGCGGCTTTCTCCCAGCCACCTTGGGAAGGTCAGGAAAGTTGGCATTGCCCTCTGGAGCAGGGGACCTGAGCCTTAGAACTTAGACGGATCTCCTTTCATTAAGCAGTGCCCTGGCTTAACAAGCAGTTTTATAAATCTGAAGCTGTCTCCGGGTGCTGCAGGATTTATAGACGGGGGTTTCTGCCATAAAGTGGTTTATGATGGCTGCCTTCTGTGTTCTTAGTAGCTGTCTCTTCCTTCAACCATTGCTGTTTGCTAATAGCTTTAAAACACCCAGAATTACTTACCTGCAAGCCCCATTCCCGATAGCCCCTGTTGACAGTCTGAATAAGTTTACTGCCCTTTTGTTGTACTTTACCTTCAAAACAAACTGATTGAACCATCAATAGCTCGTGGAAGCTGACAGAGGCATGTCATCTGGACTAGCCCTGGTGATTGCAGGTTATCTGGGGGAGTTAACCTTCCCGCATTGTTAACTGAAATGTTTTATGTACTGTGCAACTTTAGGATATGGCTGTGATAACCCCAGTA
The DNA here is from genome assembly GCF_000442215.2 of Lipotes vexillifer. Lineage (NCBI taxonomy): Eukaryota > Metazoa > Chordata > Mammalia > Artiodactyla > Lipotidae > Lipotes > Lipotes vexillifer. Next base: position 706,396 of record NW_006795130.1, on the reverse strand, counting down.
ACTAAGTAATACATCACAGTAAAGAGATTTTGGTGCAACAAATAACCCTGGATTAAATTTACAAGGGTTGAATTGATATTGTAAAAGCCTTCATTCTGTGGCTTCGGGAATCCTCTCTTGTATTTTTATGGCAAACTTGTATTATACTCAGGATTGAAGCTGCAGCTTTTGACACCCTGACATGACCTAGAACAAAGGGAAATAGATCTCCCAAGACCAGAATGGGACAGGCAGACAGAAAGCCCACTGGACTTATCTCTTGGCAGTAATGTTTGGAGCCAATTCCACACCACCCCGGGACAGGAAGGTTTGGTAGATGTGACTGCTGTCTGGGCGCTGGGTACCACAGACATTGGAGCAGGACAGACCATTAGCAGAACTGAGAAGGAGACTCTTGGTGGCCCTACCAACCTCATAATTCCAAAACTGTTGTTCCTCGTGCTGTTATTTTCACTTGGACAGTGGTTCGCAGCAGGCCTAGTAGCATCAGCCTCACCTGGGAACTTACTAGGATGTGAATTTGAGACTACATTCCAGATGTAGTGAATCAGAAACTCTAGGGGTGGGGCCCTGCGATGTGTGTTTCAACAAGGCATCTGGGGGATGCTGATGCCCTCTCAAGTTTGAGAACAACTGTGCTAGAATATAAGCTCGTTGAGAGTAGAGACCTTGTCTGTTTTGTGCATCACCTTATTCTCAGTACCTAGTGCAGTTCCTGGCAGGTGGTAGCTTCTTAATAATTATTTGTTGGGTGAGTGAATGTGTAAGTAAATGAAAGAAGCCATCTCTTAAGAGACGAACTTTGGGCCCTGAGCTGAGTTTCCGACTGAACTATCTGGGACAAGCCTTCCTAGTGCCTCTCAAACATCTTTAAGCATCGACCACCTGGAAACCCCAGGCTGGCCAACAGGTTGGGAGTCAAGTCACCTCTAGTTTCAGGGGTGACTGGCAGCCTATTCCATGTGTGTTTCTTTGGTTCTAAAAGAAGAGTGCTCTGAAAGCAGCAGCTCTTTGTCATCTAAAATTTTTAACTAGCTTAAAAGCCAGCACTTCTCTCTCTCTCCTTTGATTTCAGGGCTGTGATCCAAAGTGGGGCAAAATGACAACGTGCTGTCTGTTGTCACCGTGGTTCCTGCCAGCCCTGTGGAGACATCTTTCATTCCATCATTAAACATTGGCTGATTTTCTAATACTGATGTTTGCTTCCCCTGAATATTCATCTTTTCCCACCCTACACTTAGTGGGTGTCTTTACTCCTTTGAGCGTCACTCCTGACATATTGTTTCCATCTGTACGTGTCTTTATTTGAAAGAATCTGTTGTCATCAAGACTTTGCTGCTACGAGCAGAAGATGGAAGTTTTTTCTGACACTGACTGAGGCCAGTGGGAGTTCTCCTGGAGGATAGAAAGGTCATTTGGGCCTTTGTAGAACTTTTCCAATTTAGGGTAAACTTAGGCGGCATTTGGAGAGGGAAATGCTCAGGGAGAAGCAGGAAAGAAGGTAGTGCGTAGTTTGAGGCCAGGGAGGAAGCAGGAAGTAGATCGTCAAATTTCCAGGACCTCAGATGTTGGTGTGGAAGTTTCAGGGGAGGAAGAGGATACGCAAGAGAATTTAGAGTATTTTGACTTTAAAAAAGAGTAATATGAAGGCTGTGATCAGAGGCCTCTAAGGCTGTTGTCTCTGGCACCCGAGTGATCAGCTAAATCTTTTACCTGGACAAGCATATGCGAGGCCGTGGGGTGATGTGAGACCACCTGATGAATGGGGAAGCTGGCCTTGGGAACCCAAGGCTTTGCTGAGGAGGGAGGCCTGCTACACACCCCGAGTAACATGTGCACTGAGAAAAAGCTCAGGGCTTGGGCTGCTTCAGGGCTTTGGATCTTTGAAGCCTTCTTGAGATTTCCTGTTCCTCTTTCTTTGTGCTCCCAGAGCTACTTTGTGTATAACCTCAAACTTGGCACTTACCTATGCTGATTTCTAATTTCTTTGGGTGAGTCTTTCTTCCTCATTACACTAAGACCCCCTTTTAAGAGCGGGAACCATGTTTTAATCACCTCTGTATACCTAGGGTCTGGCACGTAGTAGGTGCTTAAGAAATATTTGTGCAACTGAAATGAACTGGTATTTTATGGAGTCCGTTCTAATGCTACTTTCCTAAATGGTGTGAGGGTGAGGGAAAAAAAAAAACCTGGTCCCTGCCTTCAGAAAGCTCATAGTTTAGGTGAGGACATTAACTGAACACCAGCCAAGCAATTAAAAAACAATAAAATGGGGGCTTCCCTGGTGGCACAGTGGTTGAGAGTCCGCCTGCCGATGCAGGGGACACGGGTTCGTGCCCCGGTCCGGGAATATCCCACATGCCGTGGAGCGGCTGGGCCCGTGAGCCATGGCCGCTGAGCCTGCGCGTCCGGAGCCTGTGCTCCGCAACGGGAGAGGCCACAACAGTGAGAGGCCCGCGTACCGCAAAAAAACAATAAAATGTTAAATTGCAGGGTGCTGAAAATGCCTCCTGGGAGTGTTGAGAAGGGAGAAAGCAATGCGGGCTGCGGGTGCAGGAGAAAACTTCCTGCGGGTTGGGATTTGGAAGATGAGTGGGTACGGAGGAGGCTGGGTACAAGGAGAAAAAGTCAGATTCCCATGGAAATGATTTATTGCTCTTGACGTTGGGTCCTCAACTCTTCTTCCTAAGCAGGACAGGGTCTAAACAATTGCTCCTTTGATTGATGGAGTATGGGGGAGAGCATCTGGGTTGGTGACTACCATTGAGGAAGGAGACATATAGGCAGGTGTCTATATCTTTTATATATCTATTTATACGTTTATGTACCTGTCTCCTGGCCAGGCAAGTCTTCTTGTCAACTCCATACACCTGCTTGATAGTTCATCACACAAGAGGTCAGTCATTGGGTTATCCTTGGAGGCCGTAATGGATCCCAAAGACTCTTTGCAGGGGGATGGAGACCATATAGCATTTTGGGGGCTATTAATATCCCCTAGAAACCAACTCTCCTTGTTTCTCCTTGATGGAGATAATCTTCATAGTGCCAGTGTAGAAGTAACTCAGTGATGATGAGAAAAAAGTCCTCAAGACCCCTGTTTGATTCCTCAAGGGAGCGTTTCTCAGCTATGTGTTTCTTACTGCTATCCCAAAGTTGTCCAGGTTATTATTATTATCTTGATGGCAACTTAAAGTTTCTTGTCTCAGCTTCAAAATGAAGACTTGCTGTTATCTCAGAGATGAGAATGATCCAGATGACCCATAGGAATGGCAGTGACATTAATGGTATGATCAGGTTGTAGGTTATTTTCACTGAGAACTTCTTGTGTAGCAAAGATGTTGGGTCCATTTTTCAGAATGGTAGAAGGTAAGCACGTTGATAGGATCTTACTGGCTAATCCAGGTGTGTGTGTGTGTGTGTGTGTGTGTGTGTGTGTGTGTGTGTGTATCTACCTTTGAGTCAAGAGCAACCATTGGTGTATATTTTGAAAGTTTAGTTGTGTATCTGTGTAAAATAGAACCATTTGGATTTCCCCAAAGAGTGGTTATTCATTCTTTGTGAAAGAAGAGAGGAGAGGCAGGAACCAAGGTCTAAACTTCTGAAGACCTAATGGCGTGGTTTCCTGCTCATCAGACAAATTTCATGAAAGCTTGAGGCTGTCACCCCAGTCTTCCTGAGTTACCTCTGACTGTTCTCTTCCAGATGCTTTGTTCTGCACAAGCTGCCCAATTTGAAGTTTCTGGATGCTCGTAAAGTAACCAAACAAGAACGAGAGGAAGCTTTGGTCAGAGGGGCATTCATGAAGGTGGTGAAGCCCAAGGTAAGCCCTCTACTGTTTGTTCCTTGCAAGGATTTATGCCTCACATGTTGGGTACTCTTTGACCCTGGAGGAAGTCCTCCTCTGTGTTCAGAATGCAGGAGGGATCTCGCACCAGGATTTCATCCATGGATATACTGTTGGCCAAACAAGAAGTAGAAACTGGGTATAAACTGGGCCTTCCTGTGACCCAGCCTAGGGGACCTTATTGGTAAGGTTATTTTAGGCAGATGGCTCTTGTACCAATAAAGCAGCATCATACACAGCCCAATGGTGATGTTCCTGGGGAGGATTTCGGGCCTCCTGGAAGATGTTTTATTTACAAGCTGGGGCCTCTGCAGGTCTGTAGCTGGAAAAGGAGAAACAGGAAAGCATTGGGCATTTACTGTTTCTCAGCGGGGTAGATTCCTCTAGTGCCTCAGAGGGGGCCCTTCTTTCTTGGGACCAAAGGGTAGCTGGGGGAGAGTGATTTTCTCTTGTCCACAGGTGAGGGCTCAATAGCTCTTGGAAATATTGTTGGCAGGGAAGGCGATTTTTCTGACATTGTGATCTGGGACTGGTGTGTGCTTCCGTAGTGTAGCTCCTGGGAATGCTGTTTACTGACCTTTGCTTCGCCAGCTGAGTCTGCTTCGAGGCCATGGGATTGAACGTGGCGTCCTCTTAATGATAGCGTTGATGAGGCAGGGGAGATTTGGCTTGGGGTCCTGGATTCAGACACAAGGAGATTATTAAAGGCATGGGCTTGGGAGGAGCTGGGATCCTTCTGTGAAGCCTGAGGCTGGAGAATGGACTTGATGACCCCATTGGAGGTCCCTCACTGCTCTGGAGCTCTGTGGCGCTACGGTCACTTCCTGTGGGATCGTAGCTAGTGTGTTGAAAACACTAGCCCAGAAATCCTTGAGGTCTCGTTTGTCCTCACTGATTGACTTTGAGCACTCTGCACATGTATTGGAAGTGATTAAGAGGGAA
>NW_006795130.1:698280-701427 GCF_000442215.2 Lipotes vexillifer | reverse complement strand
GAAAGAGGAAAAAACAAACAGAACCAAAACAGAAAAATGAAACCTCTTCCGTCGAGTTGCTCAGCTGGCAGCAGACCTCAGGCCACTTTCTTTCCCTGAATCCATGAGGTGCAACTTATTTCCCGTTATGCTGAATAAAATTGCTAACAGTTGTGGAAATATTTGATATGGAGAGTATAATACTGGCAGATAAATGTGTTGTTACCTGTTTCAGCATGTGGGAAATTAATTGAGTGATTCGCTTCGTAGCAGTTAAAGTGTTAACAGTTTTACTAATGGAGGCACCGATTTGATGTATTGCTCACGACTGCCTTTAGTTATTCCAGCTTTTGTGATTTTGTCCAAAAGAAATAATTTATTTCTTGGCCTCCTTTTTTTTTGTTAAAAGATTCCAGAGACAACCCGTGTCACCAAACCAAAGTACAACAAATAGACTGTTTATAGTATCTTGGGTTCCTGCCCATCCTGAATTTCTCACCGTCATGTATACCTACATTTTATAGAATAGATGCTATTTCTCCTGCTCTCATTGTCTTTGACATGGAAACTCTGGAAATCCAGAGGGTTCATAAAGATATGCCCATCATATTGGGGTGGGGTGTCAATGTCATCCACTACTGTTCTAAGGTTCTTTGTGTCCAGGTATGTGAGTCCTCACATAATCTTCTAACGTGGAAGGAAGGGAACGTTGGCTTACTGTACAGATGAGATAACTCAGGCCTTGAGACGCTATTTGGGCTGCTCAAGTCACCAGCTCATTGCTAGAGCCCGCGCTTTACCTGTGTGTCTGACTGCAGAGCCTACATTCTTCCGCTCCAATCTCTTACCCCTGGAGCACTCATCTCACCATTCTCCCCATGCATCTCTCTGTCCAAACAGAACCTCCGAGGAAGGCCTAAGTGAAGAAAACAGGAAACAGCAGGACTGTTCTGTTGGAGTAGAGATGGGGGGAACTGAAGTCTTTCCCTGCCTCTGAAAGCAGGGAATGACTCCTTAACATCCAGCAGTAGCTGGTTCTCCGAGTCGTTAGCACCATCATCAGAAATGCTCTTCAAAGCTCTACATCAATTTCTGATCAGTTATAGAATTAGCTCATGTTTGTGTGGTTGATACTACCATCTTTACTAACTGTGTTAAGCTTTGAAATATCCATTAATTATTTGGAGAGAGACAAAAATACTCTGACAAAGCATGAGGACATTTGGTGGTTATCCTTTTGTAGAGTTCCATGATTTCCAAGCTGGAGAGGGCTTCAGCACTCACCTGGTCTGTGCTCTTATTTTATGGGTGAAGGAACTGGGAGAGTATGTAGTTCTCTAAGGCCCCACAGTCCCCTGGAGGCAGAACTGGGACCAGAACCCAGACCATCTGGGCTCCCAGTGAAGTGTTCTTTTTACACTGTGATCCTTTAAGTGCACTGGAGGATTCCTCTGTGTTCTGGTTTCATATCAAGCTGTATGCCTCTCATGAATGGCAGGCAATTCCGTTCTGTCTGCTGTTTGCTGGGCAATGTGCTGGTACTTTTCTTGCAGATAGAAAGAGGCCAAATGAGCTCCTTGCCAAGTTAATAAATTGGGATTAAAAAGGCTGGTTCTCGCCTGCTCGCAGTATGTACAGACATATGTTTGTTCCTTGCAGGTGTGTATATACGCTTTCCATCTCTGTGTGTGTGTGTATATGTGTGTGTGTATATATATATATATATATATATATATATATATATACGTACTAGGAGGTTTGTGTACACCCAGAGTCAGCTCCTAAGTGGAGAGCAATTTCCTCTCCATGAATTGCCGACGCTGTGCTGAGCACACTTGGTGAAGACCTATTTTTCATCACGGACTCGGAATCTCAAGTTGGCTTCTGTCCTTTCTGAGGCAATGGCGTCCTGTTTTGCTTACTTGGCAGAATGCGCTGATGGATGATCAAGGGGGCCGTGATTTGGGGAGCTGTTCTCATTTTATTCCTGACATAAAGTATTTGGGAGAATGGAAAATGCCTCTCCAGTCACAGCCCTTGCCTTGGAGGTAGGGAACTGGCAGTCTGGGTGTTCTCGGCTGACGCAAATGCAGAATCATCCAGTAACTCATAAACCCCCTAAGTCACAAGAGTTTGATCTGGTACCTGGCAGGCCCCAGCACTTGAAGTGCGGAGTTGGCTCTCGCTCCCTCTCACGATGACACATTTCTCCTTCGTGGCTGCCTTTTGGCTTTTGTTGTTTAAAAGCTGCCTTCTGTCTGAGATCTGATTGTACAGAACGATGCTGTCATTCATTAGGAAGTGACAGCTAACGTTGCAGTGGCTCTTCTAGGCTCTGTGTGTGTGTGTTTAGTGAATGGACCTACAATGGCTAGGCTTCGCTCATTTCCCAAAATTTTAAAGAAAATATATATCTCTGTCAAATATTGGCCATCGGATCATGCCTCTGTCAATGCAGAGAGCACCAAGCTGGACGCCTAGGAGGTGGTAGACCGCAAAGAACGGATTCTGCAGTGACCAGACCGTGACCCCCGCTCTCTGCTCCGGGAAATGTAGATCAACTCAGTGCAGAGACCTGTCCAGGAGGGCATGCATGGCGGGCATGCCGTCCCTGCACGTCAGAGAGAGAGAGCACAAGAATCCAACAGTTAGAATTGCTTATTATGTCCTGGCTTTGTAATTATTCATCCCTGTTCTGGCAAAGAGCACAGTTGTCATTTCTGTGACATCATTATTTAAAGCTGAGCCCTCTTGTTTTACAGGCACATATAGGAAGTTGGCTACCAACAGTTTAATCTTTGTAATCTTATAGAAGCGAAGGGAGGCGCAGCTACCAGGGCGGCTGGACCGAGAACCTCAGCTTCTATTAGAAAGTGTTTAGACTTGTGTGTTTTTGCTTGTAATCATGGCCCTTCTCTTATAGGTAAAATAGGGTCATAGGTTTGTTTGTGAGTGTCAGTGTGTCCTTGAAAATATGGCATCCGTGTCTTTATATAGGCACACCTGGGTTTCCTATCCTGTGTAGCTTGTGCATTTGTGTAGTTTTGCATTGTTTTGCATATTTGTGTATGTGTCTTTGGGTATTTTTCTTGGGGGGGGCTGCACTATGGAATGTGCATGTGTGTGTGTGTGTGAGAGAGAGAGAGAGAGAGAGAGAGAGAGAGAGAG
>NW_006795130.1:693317-697713 GCF_000442215.2 Lipotes vexillifer | reverse complement strand
GGAGAGAGAGAGGAGAGAGAGAGAGAGAGAGAGAGAGAAAGGGGAAGGGAGGAAAGGAGGCAGAGGGAGACGTGATGTGTTAAAGGAATAAACATGTACCTTTGGAAATCTTTTTTATTCTTGTCCTTAAACTGCAAGTTGAAAGCTATTTGGGTCCAAGGACCACCTGCTTCCCTGACTATACTACGTAGTCCTGCTCTTGACGCTTGGAGTTGGGCCCAAACTTTCTTGGGTACCTTTAGTTTCTTCCATCTGTGTCTATGTTTTTGGAGTTCCAGGCAAAAGGCAAACTAGGATAAAGACAGGGAGTGGAAGCATCTGGAAGCCCACTCTTTGTCAGGACAAAGCTGCTGCGCACCTACTGGGGTGTCAGCTCCGTGAGGATAGGAACTTGCTTGTGTTCACTCCTCTATCTCCAGGGCTTGGTCAGTCACAGAGGCTCAGCCAATACTCATCAAAGCGATGAACTATGAACAGAGCATTTTGGAGGATCCATCAAAAAAGGTGGTCCATTTTTTTATTGCCTCAATATGGTCCTCTGCAAAAGCAGGAAAGGGACTTTTGCCATAAGAAACTGTAATAACTTGGACCTGTGTGTTGGCAGAAAAGAGGGATTCTGGGTTGCATATTTGTTTTTCTAAAGGATTTACCCTGGGATTACTTATGATGGCAAAACCTATGGCCATCGTGATCCCCAGGGCCATGGCTCCTCCATGGGGCAGCTTTGCTGGGGTGGGCAGCAGGGGTGCAGTCTGAGCTCCCTGTCACTGCTAATGTGTTCTCTGAGTCCTTCTCTCGGAATCCTTCTGCTCGTGTTAGGGATTTTAGGGGGAAAAAGTAGCTTTTCTCGGAAAACATGTTGGGGTACTCCACAAGTCTGTGGGTTGTTAAAATGAGATTTTCCCTGTCTTAGCTGCTCTTGTGCTTTCTCCGTGCCATAAAGGAGCACTGCCTCATGGCTTGTTTGGTTTACTTATTGTTTTTTATGCCTAGCCTAGTTCTTCACTAAGTGCTGCCTTGTTCTAAAGCACAGTGTGTATGTCTTTCATATATTCTCTTACCCCATGGAGCCAATTGCAAACATGTGAAAGGTTATCCGAAATGACCTCTAGATAGGTTGCAATTACTAACATTTACTCTATACTCAATATTTTTAAAAATACATATTTTACATAAAACCAGGGTATGCCTGTAAATAAATATTGTAAACCACATGAACACGCAGTTTAAGTAGGCAATAAGCCAGTAGACATTGAAAGTTCTCTACTGTGCCCAACTGTCAGAAGAAAACTAAAAATGTCAGTTGATTTTCTAGATATTTCTGACTACCTGAATACGTTAGTGTTTTACGGTTCTTTTCTGTTTTCACACAGATGTTTCTCGTCTAGAGACATATTCAGATTCTATTTCCAGTTACTTTATAGTAAATTTTGAAGGGAGGAAAAATTTTTAATTCTTTTTTGGAAGATGCTTAGGCATTGTGTTTAGAAACAACTTCAGAAGCCAAAAATTTGCCGTTTGTTTGTTTTTCCTTCTTTCTGATTTCACAGTTTGCCACATTCATTTAAAGGGGGGATCACTTGTATTTCTTCATTTTTAGCACCATGGCCTCCTGTGTCTCAGATAAATGCTTTCAGAGTGTTGCTTTTTGGAGACCATGTTGGTAGTTTTTTTGGGCCTTTTTTTTTTTTTTTTTTTTTTTTGTGTGTGTGGTATGTGGGCCTCTCACTGCTGTGGCCTCTCCCGTTGTGGAGCACAGGCTCCGGACGAGCAGGCTCAACGGCCATGGCTCACAGGCCCAGCCGCTCCACGGCATGCGGGATCTTCCCAGACCGGGGCACGAACCCATATCCCCTGCATCGGCAGGCGGACCCCCAACGACTGCGCCACCAGGGAAGCCCATGGCCTTGCTTTTTGATAGCAATCCTCTGAAATCAGAGATAGACTGTTGCAGAGAAGTTGTATCTCCAGCACCCTAGAGATAAAGCACCCTAGCAAAGCCCTGTAGATAGGAAATTGAAACCACAATAGAAGGAAAGTGAATAGAACTGTAGTTGATGGTAGCAGCCTCTGAGAGCCACGTCCAGATGTCCCTGGGGCCTGGGCAGGTGCTACACATATAGTACGCATCATTCTCCATTAAGCCCAGTATCTGGTGAGATATCATTGTGTCTCTGTTGGAGTCATTGGCTTTCACTGCACCCCGATGGCCCAGCTCCACATTCATCCTCTTTGTGGCCTCTAACATGCTGGCTTTTTTTCCAAAGATGTTTGGACAGACACATGCCTAGAGGATCATGGAAGTAAGTGGCATTTTTGGGGGAATGAGATGTGTCCCTAGCATCATTTGTACAGCCTCTGGAACCTACCCATTGGGAGAACTGTGGTAGATTTCATTATTTGTCTAAAATCGTTCCACTCCTTCTGCCCTTGCCATGGCTTCCCCTTTAAGAGAGAGGCATACCTCTGCATCCCGTTGACTTTGGACTTGGATGTGTGGCACTTCGGCCAGTGGGATGTGAGTGGAAATGACAGCATGCCAACTCTAGGCCAAGGCCTCACGAGGTACTATGTGTTTCCACTCACCCTTCTTGCACGCCCGCCATTTGCTGTGGAAACCACATGAGATGCAGGTTGAGCGGACACACGCTGAGATTAAAGCCTGAATCAGAACTTGGACCTCTGCACAAGAAAGACATGCTGGTCATAAGCCACTGGGGCTTTGAGGAGCGCTGTTGCTGCAGAAACCTGACGAACACGTAGGCCGTCCGTGCTCACATTCTGTCCTCTGGCCTTCCCCGGCCACTTGAACCAGGGCTCTTAACTGAGACACAACTTGGGGTGTAGTGAAGTTCATGGCAGTTTTGGGTGTCACAGCACCAACTTCGGTAGGCTTTCTGGTTGCCTGACTAAATAGGATCGAAGGCCAGCCTCAAGGTCGACTGGCTGCTTAGCAGTGGATTATTAGTTGTGATGAAACTTTCCCGATATGTGAGTCAAAGCAACACCTAGCGTATATTAGGTGTCCACTATGTATTAGATATTGTACTAGCGACTTAATATTATCTCTCAGTTCCTCTTTGAACTCGAATCTGCCAGTGATGATCAGAGAACCTGCATACATCACTTAAAATTATAGAGCAATGTGGAATCCAGTCCTCCCTCAGGCCCACTTAGGCCCCTAAGCTCATGCCCTTTTTCCTGTATACCTTACATTTCATCATCCAGACGTGGAGACAGGATGAGAGGCAGGAGAAGAAGAGCAGGACAACCAGGACATGGAAGGGAGCCCGAGGCAACTTTATAATTTTCAATTTTGACCTTGTGACTACCCCCTCCAACCCATTTTGGTGAAAATTTGTGGGCTGGGCCGAGAATGGCAGGAGCCAGGCGGTGGAGGGCTCTGTTGATTAGGCAAAGCTTGCAGCTTAATTTGAAGATTAAGAGGAACCTTGGGAGGGGTCAGAGTGGGAGGGAAGTGTGGGCAGGTCTGTGTTTGGATCCCTGGGTGTCTGGCGGGCGGGGGTTCGGGGGGGACTAGCGCTCTGTGTATACAGCAGGTGTTTTGGAAATCTGTACAGAGGCAGCTGCCGGCCTGAGGCCACCCAGCATGCGGAGCACCCAGGCCGGTGTTGGTGCTCAGATGGCCACGCAGGTCAAAGAGCCAGGGCCCAGAGCCCTCCCCTGACCGCAGGGAGGGGTCTGGCTGGTAGCGAGCAGCTCAGATGCTGGGATGAGGGGAACGCCGATGGCTGTTAGAGACCCAGTAGTAACTCGCCTGGCAGAGGGTCTCTGACATTCTAAAAAGTTCTTTGACACGTTCTTACCCAAAAGACCCTGTCCCCTATGGTATCAGCTGCCTTAATTTTAAGGAATGAATTTAAGCCTTCTTAACTGAGCCATGAGAAATCCTCATTTGTGTGATCTCTGGTAATGATTAAGATAGAGCCTTACTAGCCGACTATGTCTGTAATCTGTACATTTCCAGCCTGACATTTTCCTGATCCACTTTAGAAGACTGTTTTTGGTATTTTCCATTTGCAATTGAGTTTTTTTTAAATTATTTTTAAAAATTAAGCTTGACGGGGAAGAGAAGAGGGGAAGAGGAAAATAAAGACGCTTCCTTAAGAAAGTGGGTTTCTCAGAGCATAAAGTTGGGGTGCTGATTTCAAGTTACCCATGTTTAAAGCTCACATCACCCTGTATTCCGTGTGCAGATCAGAGCTTGGCAGGGAGCTGTCCTCCTGAGACAGGTGCATTGGTAACCTGGGGCAACACCTTATCCTTAACACACTTTACTCTCCTTGATCTCGACACACACACACACACACACACACACACACACACACACACACACACACACACACACACACACACACACACACACACACACACA
>NW_006795130.1:667572-693025 GCF_000442215.2 Lipotes vexillifer | reverse complement strand
CACACACACACACACACACACACACCCACACCCACACACACACACCCACACACACACACACACACACACACACACACACACACCCTTTGCTTTGAGCCTTTGAACCTGATGATTCCAGGCCAGTGATGAGGACTGGGTTGGAAGTACAGGACCACCTTGTCTAGAACAGAGGAAAAAGGCCAATGACTGAGGTCTGAGCGAGGGGAGGATCATGGTGGCGGCAGTGTTCTCACCCTCCGCCGGTTCCCTGGGCCTTGCTCTCTGCCCTTCTGACCTCTGTGGCTTCATGAGTCTCTGCCTTGCTTAGAAAGTCCCTTCTGGACCCATGGCAACATCAGATCGTAGGAACTAAACCCTCAGGCGTATAGGGTTCCTGTAAGGCAGGGAAGCCTGCAGGATGGATGGCTCACTAGGGAAAAATCATGAACATTGTTCTGAAGCTAACTTTGATTGCGTGTTAATATTACTTGCAAGTCCATGGCTAAGAGAGGGAGAGAGAACAAAGATGGTGTAGTCTTAATTTCTGCTCTTGAGTTCTGGTTACTTCCAAATTGCCTGCAACTAGCAGATGTACTGGTTTGCTGCCGTAACAAAATACCACGGACTGGGTGGCTTTAACAACAGAAATTCCTTTTCTCACAGCTTAGAGGCTCCAATTCCAAGATTAAGGTGTTGGTGGGATTGGTTTCTTTTGAGGTCTCGCTCCTTGGATTGCAGGCGACTGCCTTCTTGCTGTGTCTCCACATGGTCACCTTGATGTGCACACACAACCCTGCTATCTGTTTGTGTGTCCAGATGTCCTCCTCTTACAAGGACAGGTCATATTGGATTAGGGCCCACACACTGGCTTCTTTTTAGCTCAGTCACCTCTTTAAAGGTCCTGTCTCCAAACATAGTCACATTCTGAGGTACTGGGGGGTTAGACTTCAACATAGAAATTTGGGGGGGGGGACACAATTCAGCCCCTAACAGCAGACGAGCAGAGTGAACTTTAAGAAGAATGTATTTAAGAAAACTCATGTAGGCTTAGTGATAAAAGGGATGTCTATGATACTTAACATTTACTTGTTCTTTTCATCGTCCCCAAAAGCCTAAGAAGCAAAATCAGTGGATAGAATAAAGCAGTAGGATAACCTTAGGTTTCCAACTTATTGGGAGTTAAAAGTCTTCACAGAGTTTGATTGAAACATAAATTTGACCTGTTTGCCTGAGTGCGGCTGATAAATACTTTTCAGGATCTCATCCAGGTGAGTGCCAAGCAAGTATGCACAGGTAATTGCCAGGATTAGTGGGAGCTTCAGTAATGACATCTCCCCCACACAGTAGGCTGAGTGAGGAGCCCGATGCTCAGAGGGGAGCTTCTTCTCATTAAAAAAAAAAAATTACCCCTAGAGGTGCCCTTTGCCCCAAATTGTTCCTTGAGGAGTGAAAAGCTGTTTCTTGTTGTAAGGGAGAGGTGTCCTGACACATGTCCACTGGTCTCTGCCTGTTTCTCCAGAGCTTATTTCTCCCTGTCAAGACCTCCAGGAACATCCAGTTCCCCGGTAGCTGTTGGATCCCGCTGGTGAGTTGGTTCCAAGTCTCTAGGAAGTGTGTTTTTGCCTCTTCATTGTTTTGTCTACCTGTGGTCACCATGGCTGGCTTCTGGGGCCCGTGTCTACACTCTGACTCTAGATGCAGCCTCACTATCCCCCTGAGCAGGCAAAGTGATGTTTCACAAGCATGATGGGGCAGGTCTGCCCTTGGGGTCCTTGAAGGCTGATGGTACAATTAGCTCTTTTATTTGCTTTTCTGCTCCTTACAGTAGAGTGTCTCAGATTAACAGACAGGGCGCCAGCAATAATGCACAGATGCTCTGTAATTGGGGCTTCCTTTGATGTTAATTTAGCGAAGTTCAATGCTATTGTCAGTGATAGCAATTATGCTCAGCCTTTTCACCAAGGGCATTTTGGGATAATTTTATTTTTCATGTGCATTTTAAAATATGGCAGTAAATTTTGAGCTACACTACCTGAATTAGAACTCATTATTTCTTTTCAGCAGCTCTCTGTCTAGGCTCCAAAGCTGTATCTTTATTTTTCTTTTTTGGAGTGGGGAATTTTAAAGTGGGGCTTCTACCTCACGAAGCTTTTTAACTCATGAGTGAAATTTAGAAGTGAGTCTTTTGTTTTTTTGTTGGCGTTTTGTACTGTCACAGAGACTATCTGGCTTAGTGACCTGTCCCATGTTTTATCTGGACCATTTTTATTCATTCCTTCCCATCACCTGACCTTTATTCTTGTTCTTGACATGATTCAAGAAGTTGCCTCCAGCTGATCTTTTGGGGAGGTTTAAAATCTGCATTTATCATGACTCTTCTATTCCATGGCAAACCTATGATTCTTACTTTGTTCATGGGCTGTTGTCAGATTTGCTCTTCCATTTGGGGGCCAGTCTCACTCCAGGTTTCAGGATTATATTTAGGTTTGGATTAAAGGCCACACTTCTGCCATCTGTTTCTCCATTGGTACTACGGGGCATGTCATACCTCCTTTCACATTTGTTGTGAGGATTAACTGAGATCATGTGTGTAAGCAGCTCACACAGTCTCTCTGGTATGTAGCTAGTGTTCTTAGGTGTGGCATTTCAAAACAGCTCTGTTTTGGGGCCATTGCTGTGTCTTCCAGTTGTGCGAGTGAACACGACGAAGGTGATTTTGGCTTGAGTTGGGGGGTGTATTAGTTGCCTGGGGGCTGCCTTCACAAAACACCGTAAACTGGGTAGCTTAAACAACAGAACTTTATTTTCTCACAGTTCTGGAGGCTGGAAGGTCCACATCAGGGTGCCACATGGTTGGGTTCTGGTGAGAGCCCTCTTCACAGCTTGCAGACAGCCATCTCTCACTGCTGTGTCTTCATGTGGCAGGAAGAGGGAGAGGGAGAGCAATGCTGATTGATTGATTGATACGTCTTCCTCTTTTTATAAGGCTGCAGTCCTATTGGGTCAGGGCCCCACCTGTATGTCCTCATTTAACCTTAATTACCTCCCAAAGACTCTATCTCCAGAAATAGTTACATTGGGGGTTAGGGCTTCAGCATTTGAATTTGGGGGAGCATAATTCAGTGCATAGAAGGGGGTATTGCCCCTGTAGTCCTGGTGACTTAACTGAGTTTTCTAGGATTTATACTTAAGTGTTTCTAAGGTTTTACTAAGTGTTACTTCCTGATGAGAGTAAAACACCTAAAAGAAAGGAATATGGGAGGAGAAAGAGGGCCTCCTGTTTATCCTGGGGAGGCTGGGCCCCTAAGTGTGGGGGTCTTCCCAGGCACTACACAGGCCTTTTTGTTCTCGTGGTTATGGTGAGGGGAGGGAACCAGGGCAATAAGAGGTACAAGCAAAGTCCGTGCAGTATTAAGACATAGGAAGTCCCACGGTCACTGATGCAAACAGGAGACAGTGCTGCACCGTCCCCAAGCGGACGGCAGTAGGGCAGTCCCCCCATAGGGTCCAAACTGAGCAAGGGATGCCTGGTGCAAAAATAAGCCCTTAAGCCCTTTTGTTTGGGTGACCTTGGACTCAACTCTCATAATTCTCCTCCAACTCCCTTGGCGAATCTGGAAATTAAGGCCAGTGTTTCGATTCTAGAATTTGTCACTGGAGTCAGTCCCCTTCTGCCCCATAGTAAAATGGAGAAAACCAGGGAGTGAAATCTGGGGGTTTGTTACACATGTCCAAAGAATATTATCTCATCATTAGAGGGGGCTTTGAAAACCCAAGGTTGAGATACTGGATCTCTGGATAATTAGAAAACAACCAAGAGCTGTATTACACCAAGCCACGTTTTTTTTTTTTTCCCCGCCTGAAAAATCTGTTTCAGTTCAGTATGTTAAAAAAAAAAAAAAAAAAAAAAAGTCTGATTTCTGCACTCATTCTAATTTTTAGTCATGGGATGTTTTGGAAAGGATTAAATTACAAATTATTTTTGTTCCTTGTATTCAGAAAAGCCTCAGTACCAGTTTGTGCCTCTGGACTTTGGGATTACAGAGGCCGAATCTGAACTCTGTGCATCGCGTTTGCTTAGGTGAAAATGGGTAGAAATAAAACAGATGAAGGAATGAAAAGCTGTGCCGTCTTTGCTTCCCCTCCCCTCTTCTTTTCCACATTATATGACTAAATGTGCAACTTTGTTCACATAACTGCTACAAACAGTTCACTGTGTAGGCCAAACGCTCTCTAATGCAGTAAAATTAAGAAATAATATGCTTTGAAAGTGATTTATGAGTGTGGTTAAACTGCCAGATTTACAAAGAAATAGTTCAGATCTTGGGAAGCCTCAGGAGTCACGTCAAAAATGAATTTGACCATGATTTAAACTGCTACTTTTCTTACATGACATTTAATATGTGTACTTTGGAGGCCCATATGTCTTTAATAAAATAGCATTAAGTTTTAAATATGATATGAATGCAGCCAGTTTCTAAATTCATAACCTTTTCCACAACTCCAAAATGCTAACCAGTAAGGGAGTCATACACACAATAAAACATAAACCTTAGAAAATAGCTTTTTATTAAAATGGTTAGACACTTGGCAGCTGGGTTGCAATGTAATAAATACTTACAGCATTGTGGGTTTATCAGATGTTGTTTACCCTACAAGCAACTGGGACCAGACAACTAATTATAACCCCTGCACAAAAGCAGTTCAGGCTGAGTACCCCTGAGTGTATCAAAGAGGCAAAGTAGTTTTGCTGAGGGTCCTGGACTTGGGTTCTCAGAGAGCTGGGTTCTGATCCGTCTCCACCACTTAAAGGAGTGTGACCTTAGCCAGGTTGCACCATTTCGATAATTTTCCCTAGCCTGTGTCACAGAGACAGTACCACCTGCCATGCAGGTTGGTTGTGATGATGGGAAACAGATGCATCAAGGCATCTGGCACAGGGCCTGGTGCATAGTAGGCGCACAGCAAAGAGAAGCAATTCTTCTGAAAATATTCTTTAATGAAAAAGTAGTTTAGGCAAGATCATCAGGTCCCTTGTAGCAGTTCTGTGACACCTATAGGATGGCACTTAGAAAAGGTAAGCCACTTAGCCAGAGGTCAGTTTAAGTCTCTCAGAGAATGAATAAGGAAGCGCCTTGCTTCACTCCCTTCTGAAAGGCATCAGCATGTCGGAACTGACAGCAAGACATACCTGGTTCAGGGAGAGCAGGAGTGTGTTGGTGCCACCATCACTTAGCTGTTCCTGGAGATGGTGGTAAGGTGTACAGTGCGGCCTCTTCCTGCCTTCTGGGTTTCCAGGTCATAGAAAATGAGAGTTACTCTTGTAAGCTGTATTGCATCACAGCAAAAGGTCTGTCATTGCTGCTGCTGCTGCTTTGTGTGTGTGTGTGTGTGTGTGTGTGTGTGTGTGTGTGTGTGTGTATGAGAGAGAGAGAGAGAGAGAGAGAGAATGTGTAAACAGATCTCTCTGTGGAATAGTTTTGAAGTAAGGCTTTCCTGATTTCCGTGTTTATAGTTGCTTATGTGCAGCTTGCTTTTCTGTATCTCAGAGGAAACAGCCAGTCTGGCCATGGTCTGATTTGGTCTGTCCATGCAACTAAACATTACTACCCTCCACAAACTTCCTTAGGAAGGAATTCCTGAATTTCCTAAAAGGGGAATTGTAAGTGATGTTTGAACTCAGCCTTTGAATCTCCGGGCTCAGACTTATGTGTGGTAATGAGAGATTAAAAGGCCCTGGGACCATTTCATTTTGTTTTATTTTTAGATGTTTTTTAAAAACAATGTTATGATCCCATTAAGGGAAATTAATAAAGGAAATCTTTCAACTGTATTCCCTACATGGTCACTCCATGCCTTTTCATTTTGCCCTGTTCCATTTTAAACCTTATCCCTTTCGATAGGTATTTATGTGTGTTTAATGCTCTACTTTTTTAGCTAACATTTTTATTGTGGTACTTTGTAGTCTTCAAGTTTATTCTTTTTATGGAGTCTACAGTTCTTCATCAAATTGATAGAAGTACAGTCAGTTACCAAACCATTCTCCCACTGTTGCTAGATTTTAACCTTATATATAAAATACTGCTAGTTGTGTGTGTATGTGTTTCCTTTAAATTATTTCCTTAGGATAATTTTCCAGGGATGGGTTTATCGGATCTCAGGATATGGGCAGAACGCCCGTTTGAGGCTCTGTGTAAGAATGCCTAGGGACTTCCCTGGTGGTCCAGTGGGTAGGACTCTGTGCCCCCAGTGCAGGGGGCCCAGGTTCAATCCCTGGTTGGAGAGCTGGATCCCGCATGCATGCCACAACTGGAAGTTCGTGTGCCACAACTGGAAGTTCGTGTGCCACAACTGAGAAGCCTGCATGCCACAACTAAGAGGTCCGCATGCCGCAAATAAAGATCCCGCGTGCCGCAACTGGGACCTGGCGCAGCCTAAATAAATAAATATTTAAAAAAAGAATGCCTAGGTACCATCTTCAAGTTGGCGGTCTGTCCTGGATGAGTCACTCCACCTGTGAGGCTGGAGGCAGAATGTAGGTCAAAAGGGACACCTAACACTTCCAAGACTGTCTTTGGGAATGGGCTTCCCGAGGTCTTACTGGTTGGTATGGTTCAGAGTCTGTGGGAGCTCCCACAAAGCATGCATTGACCTGCTGAGTTATAGTCCTAGGGAATTACGGGTTCCCTCAGCAACCTGAAAATTATTAACAGCATGCAACCCTGATCAGTGTGAATGTGCCTTTAGACTGTTAGCCAAATCTTTGCATAATACCAATCATTCTACCTATAAAAGCACAAATATGTTATTGTTCTCAATAGGCTATTTAATGCAGCTTTGGGGAGGCAAAAAGAGAAAAGACGATTACAAGCTGGCTGATCTTGCTTTTATTTCTCTTAAATCTATCCACACTTCTCAGGGGTTGTACTCGTTTAAAGATTGTATGCAACTGTGCAGTCTGTGTGATTTGGAAAGCAAATCAAACTAAATATGAAGTTTTCAGCATGTGTTGTTTTTAAAAGATTTCATACATTTATTTCAAATATACATTTCTTCCCGAGCAGTGCTAAACCTATAATCTTTTTCTTGTTACATTTCTTTTTTTGGGAAGGAGGCCGAGAGGGTGACTTAGTTTTGGAGTGGAAGGTTCCTATTAACATTTACCTCCTTCTTGTGCGGCATTATTCACAGCAGAGCTATTAAGGCTAATTATTTTCAGGTTTCTATCAAAGGGGAATATTTGAGCTGACAAAGAAAAAGAAGCATTTATTGGGAAGAAAAATGGCCTGTTTAAATAAGAAAGGGATCATTATCATGTGCATCCCACCTCCCCCTCCCAGTTATTAGTCTGTGAGGGGAGGAGGGGCCGGGAGACCCCAGGGGAGTCTGTGAGAGGAGGTTCTAGGGGGCTGTGCTCACTGAGAAGCATGGTACCCCAAGAAGAGGCAGTGCTTTCCCCCCCCCTCATTTGTCTGCAGCCCATCTGGGTTGCTCATTGACCTTGGAGCTATTGTCAGTTGTTATTTTCCTTCTCTTCTTGGGTAAAATTCATTGATCCTTGGCATGTAGTGGGGAGCTGGATGTATCAGTCAGGAAAGGCTAACTACTGTGACAAGTAGCCCCCAAGTCTGTGGCTTCATCACTTGCAGTCCACTGAGGGTTTCTGGGTGGGGAGTGCGGAGCATCCCATCCGTCAGGGACCTAGATTCCTTCTATCCAATGGCTCTATGGTTTTCTTGGGCCTTGGGGTTCTTCACTGGCTTCAGCCCATGGATGGAGCAAGAGCAAGAGTGTGGAGAATTGTGCACATGATTGATGGGCCTGGTTTTGAGGTGACGCACATCACTGATTGGCCAGAACTCAGGCAAACGGACACTCATAACTGGAAGAGAGTGTGGGAGATGCAGCTGTTGTGCGCTGAATTGTGTCCCTGCCCGCAAGTTCATATCAATACATTGAAGCCCTAATTCCCCACACCTCAGAATGTAACCATATTTGGATACTGTGCCTTTAAAGAGGTGACTTAAAATGAGGCTGTCTGGGTGGGCCCTAACCCAATATGGCTGGTCCTTATAAGAAGAGGAAATTAGACACACAGAGAGACACCAGGGGAGTGTGTGTGCGGAGGGAAGACCATGTAGGGAGGCAGCAAGAGGGCAGCTGTTTGCAAGCCAAGGAGAGAGGCCACAGGAGAAACCAACCCCACTGACACCTTGATCTTGTACTTCCAGACTCAAGAACTGAGAGAATGAATTTCCTTTGCTTAAACCACCCAGTATGGTATTTTGTTATGGAAGCCCGAGCATACTAATACAGCAGCTTGGCTGAGGGCCGGAAAAGAAAAGTGGATGTGTTTGGTGAGCACCGAGCCCATCTCCGCCACCCTGAGCACTCAGATGTGAGTTCCACTCCAACAGTCAGCTTGCTGGGTGCTCTTGGGCAATCTCTCCCTCCAGAGCTCAAGTCCTCATCTACAAAATGGGTGAAGAGACTTAGATGACCTCTGAGGGTCTCCCTGTAGCTCTGTGATCTGACCGTGTGCGCAGATCTCCAGCCTGACATCTGGGTTGGGGATGAGTTCACCAGAGGCACCCGAGGCTGCCGGCCTCTGCCGTTGCAGGGAGACGCCACAGTGGCATGCTGAAGAGCTCAGGTTTAGGGTTCAACAACCTGGATTCAAGTCCTGGCTCTCTCATTTGCTATGTGACTTTGGACGAGTTAGTGCCTCAGTTACCTCATCTTTAAAATGGAGTTAATAAAATAAGAGTTGTTGGGTTAAAGGGTTAAAGAAAATGATGAATAGAAAGCACTTAGCCCAGGGCGTGGTACAAAATAAAGGCTCAGAACGATTTAGTCTCACCCTCCCTGTCTATTTCCCTTTCTGTCTTTTCCTTTTTCAGTTTTTATCTTCTTTTTCATTATTCTCAATTCAAAGTTTTGAATGTGAAGATGGAGAAATAATTAGTTTTGGAAGCATTTTCACGTACATGAACTCAGTCGCTCCTCACAATACTAATAAGAGAAAGGCAGAATAGGTGCTCCCTTGTTTTACAAATATGGAATAGTAAGATAGGTTGTGGGATCCACTGAGTATTCCAGAGAGAAATGAAAATCAGATTAGCACTCAAGTCTTCTCTTGGCCCAGTACTTTGCTATTATAGAATATGCAAACTCGGCTGTTCTAAGGATTTCCCGATTTAGGATGAGAAGACTCATCTCAGGAAAGGAGGGCCTGCGTAATCAGAACACCCTGTCACTGTCCATAAAGTTCCCTCAATGGGCACAAAATGGCAATGGCAGCTCTTCCAGAGGGGGCTACCGTGGAACTCAGGCCAGTCCACACCTCCCAGAGGGGTCTTTTTTCTTTTTCATTTTCATTTCATTTTCTTCAAGGGCCAGTCAGGGCAGCTTTCTGATGTATTGTGCAGGAAAAAAAAAAAAAAAAAAGTGTCTACTCCCAGGAGTAGAAAGAAAAGCAGGCTATGTGGTTAGCTTCCAAATGGTACCAAATCTGCGTGACGGGTACTATATTGACCTAGTTTTAGGGGCACACTTTTCTTTATACTCCACATCACCTCTACTTCCTCAGCACTTCCAGGAGGCAGGGACGTGGCCTTGCAATCATGTTTGCACTCGTGTGTCCAGCTCACAGCAGCTCCCATCTTCAAGCCATCAGGCTTTGCTTTTGTAACTGCAGAAGAGGAGCCCAGGGTCACACGTTCCCACCCAAACCATAGGTGGTGGAAGAAGGACCAGAGAGGCAGAGTGGGTCAGAGATGAGCTTGGTAGGGTCCTGGTTCCACATGCTGCAGCTTCAAGGCCAGGCCACTATCCTCATACCTGGAACTCGTGATGACTGGAAGCTGTTTTAAGAGGAAAATTATATTTCCCTTCTCTTTTATTCCAAACAAGCACTCTAGCTGGGCGAAATGCTGAGATGCACCACAGGCAGCTGGAGATCTTCAAGTTACGGGAAAATGACATTGCATTCAGGCTTCCTGCTCTCTCTCCTGTAGGGAAGGTTATCTGTCTTTGTCATGGCTAGTGGCGATTTATGCTGTCCATGACCACTGGGAAGGGAAAATGTTCATCCTTTAAAAATGCACCGAGACAGAGCTCTTCTTAATCAGGGACGTGATCATGCTAGAAGGAAGGAAGTTGAGTTTGCAAGGTCATGGTTTCTCCTTCTTTGCTAGGAGGTCACCATTTATTTATGATCTTGTCATATGAGTTTCAAGGAGTCTTTTAAAAAGGAGTTTGGAGTGATGAGGGCAAAAGAAGCTGATCAAGATCTGCTTTTCAGGAAATATGGTACTTTTTAGCTTTTGCCAGGCAGAGATTGCATTGCCACCCAGAGGTCTAGATGGAAAGAGACATGGATGAAGTCTCAAGATTGGAAGCATTTTCAGGCCAGGTATGAAAATTAAATCTCCCAAACCCAAGACTGGTGCTATCAAGCTATAAAATAAGATGTCTTAGGTTATTTCTCAGAGCATAAACTCTAGTATTCTTGGCCCAGGTGTATAGAACTTGTACTCCCACTCTGATAGTGGGAGTGGGGCACCAGAAATTCCCAGCTCTTGAGAATCTTACTGGGGCTGTTCATTCATTGGAAGGAGGAAAACCAGCCCTAGGTGATGCAGACATTTGTCAAGGATGTGAGAGAGTTAGTACATAGAGGTACCTCCCTTTCTTCTCATTCCATCAGACAGGCAGAAAGGGATGTCAGGTTCATCCTTGTTGGAGAACTTTCTTTGTCACCCATTTTCTAAAGTTTATACCCACTTACCTACAAGACTCAGTTTTTCAGTTCTTTCTCCCACCTGTGCATCCATCCATCCCTCCATCCATCCGTCCACCCATGTTATATTTACTAAGTGTATAATGAAAGCAAGTGAAACAGAGTCTGAACCTTCACAGGGGGTGCTTTTTAGGGAAGATGGACTTGAGCTTTTCTTCCATCTTACTACAATACATTGACCTCTTCTACGGGACTTAGGTTCCTAAACATTGTTTCTCCTCTGAGTGACTAATAAAGTATATGGATGTTATAGATTGAGTAATTTAAGTAACTTGGCCTATATACCTTATACTCTTATTCCCTCTTTGTTAACCACACTCTGACTATTAGAGTCAGATGGACAGAAGTTCTCAAAGGAATTTTTCGGTTGGTTTTCTATTTTGGATTTGGCTCTGGGAGGAAGAATCAGAAAGAGTTAGAGTTGTAGTTATGTGCACTTCCGGAATGATGGGCATGATGCCTTTCTCCTGCGTCTCCCTGGGCTGCCCACGTGGACTCCGCAGGGAAAGAACACAATCCAGCCCAGAGGAGTGGGTCTCTTCAGGTGTACAGTGGTCCTTGTGTGAAGAGCCATAAGTGGCTTTCAACAGTGAAGTCTCCAATGAGTTGGGGCAGTTTGGAAAAAGGTTTGGAACTTCAATTAGATGGAGACCATGGGAACAACATTTCATTAGAAAAAAAATTCTTGATGTCAAAATAAACCAAAGGGGAGAGCCTGAGAACTATGGAAAGGATATAAAAAATAAACAAAGTAAATAAAAATATTTTCTCCCAGGACATTAGAGTACCTGGAGACCAGGCTGTGAGTCAAATCTAGAATCATCTGGTAATAATGGAGATGGTTCTCTTAAAAAATGCTGTGCATAGGTCATCTTGTTTCAGCTTTTATAATGGTGGGATAAGGAAAAGGACCTGATTTCATCCTGCTTATCTCTTGGGTTGGGCCTTACCTGGTAGGACTTTTGTGAACTTAATTGCACAGAACCTTCTGTCTGGGGCACCTGTGGTTATTTGATGCCAACCACAAGTTGTTGTTGTTTTTAATTTATTCATTTTATTTATTTACTTTTGGCTGCATTGGGTCTTCGTTGCTGAGCGTGGGCTTTCTCTAGTTGTGGCGAGCGGGGGCTACTCTTCGTGGCGGTGCACAGGCTTCTCATTGTGGTGGCTTCTCTTTCTGCGGAGCACGGGCTGTAGGTGCATGGGCTTCAGTAGTTGTAGCACACAGGCTTAGTTACTCTGCGGCATGTGGGATCTTCCCGGACCAGGGCTCGAACCCGTGTCCCCTGCATTGGCAGGCGGACTCTCACCCACTGCGCCACCAGGGAAGTCCCCAGCCATGAGTTTTTGCATTGTGATTTCTGACCTCATTTCCTACTGTTCTTCAGTATGATTCTTTTCCTAGCTCAGTCTATGTCTCAAGTGTTTCATTTTCTTCTTCTTCTTATTTCGTTGTTATTATTGCTGACCCAGTATCTTCATGCATTCATTCTCCTTCTCGGGACTATGATTCCTTATCTCTCCCTCTGATTAATTCCTCTCATCCTCCGTGGCCCAACTCAGACCCTGTTCTTCATGAAACCCTCTCATGGAATTGGTCTCAGTAATTCCCATACCCCAGACCTTCCCTTTAAATAGCCCCTTACAAACCATATTATATTTCCTAATATTGGCATGTATTCATCTTGCTTTCTCAACTGGGGGTGTGGGAAGTGAATCTAATGTATCTTCTGTTACACCTCAGGGGGCCAGACATAGGGATAGTCCTAAACTATCCTTGGTATTTATCACCTTTTACTGCATTGAGCTACATTGAGCTGATTACCTTCTTCCTCATGGCCAGTCACCAATGGAGACCCGGCATGCACCAGCACTCTCCTATCAAGTGGTGCTCTGAACATATGTTTATGAAACAGGGGCCAGCCTTGGGCCAGAGGGACATTCTGCAATTTATTTGGATGCTTGCTAGAGGTCACACTACAAGGCCACTGTCCACATATCAGCTTTGTCTCAGGAGCTGACTCATGTTTTTCATATAAATCATGGTGAGTTGCCCATTATAAACACCTTGTAAAACTTGAAAGGCTTTATGGCTGTTATTAGCTACTGCATTGTGATTTACTAGCTAATTCAGGCCGATGTGTGGATGAGTGTACCCAGGGCATCATTTGTCCCATCTGCATAAGGTGGAGAGTAGAATAGGCTGTGCACTGAGAAGCAAATGCCTCTTCTAAAAGCCTATGGCAAGTCAGAGTATGCTTATGTTTTTTTTAATTAAAAAATTTTTATTGAAGTATAGTGGATTTACAATATTATACTAGGTTCAGGCATATAGCTTAGTGATTCACTACTTTTACAGATTATACTCTGTTGAAAGTAATTACAAGATAATGGTATATAATTCCCTGTGCTATACAACATATCCTTCTTGCATATCTATTTTATACATAGTACTTTGTAGCTCTTAATCCCATACCCCCAACTTGTTCCTACCCCCTTCCCACTCCCCTCTGGTAACCACTAGTTGGTTTTCTCTATCTGTGAGTCTGTTTCTGTTTTGCTATACGTTCATTTGTATTATTTTTTAGATTCCACGTATAAGTGATATCATGTGGTGTTTGCCTTTCTCTGACTTATTTCACTGAGCGTATCTTTGAGGTCCATCCACATTACTGCAAATGGCAGAATTTCATTCTTTTCTATGGCTGAGTAATATTCCATTGTATATATATGTACCACATCTTCTTTAGCCATCCATCTGTTGATAGACATTTGGGTTGCTTCCATATTGTGGCTATTGTAAATAGTGCCATTATAAACACTGGGGTGCACAGCTCTTTTTGAATCAGTGTTTTCAGTTTTTCCAGATATATATCCAGGAGTGGGGTTGCTGGATCATGTGGTAGTTCTATTTTTAGTTTTTTGAGGAACCTCCATTACTGTTTTCCATAGTGGCTGCACCAATTTACATTCCCACCAACAGTGTGGTGGGAGGGTTACTTTTCCTCTACCCCCTCTCCAGCATTTGTTATTTGTGGACTTTTTGATGATAACCATTCTGACAGGTGTGAGGTGATATCTCATTGTGGTTTTGATTTGCATTCTCTAATAATTAGGGACATTGAGCATCTTTTCATGTGCCTGTTAGCCATCTGTATGTCTTCTTTGGAAGTGTGCTTATGTTTTAAATGAGCAGATTAGCCATCACCCGTCTTGAGATGGTCTGTGTCTCCATGACACCTCCATCCAAGAACCCTTGGCCGGAACCAGGACTGCCGCAGGCAGCTTACTTTAAGCAGCTCCACTAAAGTCTTCCTTATTGAGGGCAGAGAAGAAAATAAAGTTGAGAGAGAAATATCTGGAATGGCCCTGCTGACACTTTTATGTTTCCCAGTATGTACAGCATCAAATGTTTTATCAGCCTCCAGTTAGTATATTCACATTTAACACTTGTCCACTTTTTAAATAAAAGTATCACTATTAGATTGCCTATGGTGTATTTATTTAGATAAAATCACATATAGCCAGGGATTGTGTATAGAACGTTATATGTATTATATATATATATATTTTTATAAATGTGTTATGTTTTCAGTTTCTTTTTAACCCTACTAATTGCCTAAGATGGGACCAAAGAAATCCATCTGTGTATGTGGATTTGAGAATAGGGACTAAACTGGGTACAGCTTAGACATTGGGTTTGTAGTTTATTTAGAGAGGAGAAAAATCATCTACAGAAACACACTGATATATGAATATGAAACATGGATGTATAACTATAATTGCTTACAAGACGAGCATGTTTATATGTTCATATGTATTTATTTACATTTATAGTTATAAATGCATGTTATCTAATATGGATATTAAATCCCATCTCTTACTCTATGGTATAGATTTCCGCTTTGATTAGCTCGTATTTAATGAACTATATCTCCTCTTATGTAAAGATTTCAGTGATGTCATGCCATAGAACCCAGTAGCATGGAAATGAGATAGCTCTTTGCAATTGCAAATCTTAGTCCTTCAGCCTCCAGCTATAAACTTGACCTAGCAGGGGTTTCCCTTGTACCCCTTCCTCAGCCTGGGCATCCCTCTCTGTCATTTTGGGGCAAGCTGTTCAAAATGAAGAGGTTTGTCTCCTAAATGGTTGCGTCAGCCTCTGGTCTCATTCATAAAACAAAGATTTATTTATTTATTTCAGTTATAGTTAGTGCCTTTGCCCGTGAATTTCTGGCATGATGAGCCAGAGCTAGGCAGCCTTTGGCACCCGTGGCTCTAGCATTTTCCATTAGTTGTTCAGTGCTCACCTAGAATTGATTTAGCAAACATATATGGAGTCGTTACAGGGAACAAAGCTAAATGAAATCAAGTGTATTAGAAATCAGAAAAATGCAAGATAATATAGGAATAAATTATAACCTATTAGACTAGAACAGTTAAAAAGCCAGATAATGGTAAATGTTGGTGGTATAATGGTAGATATTTGTGCACTACTGGTAGGAGTACAGGCTGGCCCTATTGTGTTGAATTAATATATTCGTACCCTGTGACCCAGCAATTCCATTCTAAGATATACATCCCAATAAAATTCTTACACAGGACCATAGGAGGTGTGTATGAGGATTTTCATTACAGTATTATTTGTGTTGGTGGAGAGGTGAAGACAACTTTGAGTTGAAGGAAATACTGGGAGATTGTGGGGATGCCTGCCTTGGAGAACTGTGCAACCATTAGACGCAAAGATTCAGTGGATGCCTAGCAGCATGGGCTAGATTGCATTAATTACATTTTCTTATTTTCTGTATTCTTGATGCCTTGGCCTCTGGGGCCTGGCTGACTCAGGAGAGACTCCCCTTCCCAGGGTTGGGTTCACCAGTCTTAGAGATGGCAAATAACTCACCTGGGATCCCTCACCAATCCAGAGCCCATACTCTGACTCACCTCCTCTATCTTGCTCTTACACCCCAGGAGGCAATATTCCTCTGTTCTCATCATGTCAGAGCCAGATACCAGTCAACTCAGGACAGAGTCTACACCCCAGAGGCTGCTGAGATCACTCAAACTAGCCATTCCTAAGCCTGCTTACCTTACCTTACCCATTACTTCCTGCAAAAAAACACAGTGAAGCCTCTGGCCCATGCTTTTGCCTCACTCCCTCTGCCTCCTGACTGGCCCTGGTGTTTCCCCGTGTGACCCTGCATGGTGTGACATTCCCCCTTCTCTTGGGAGCTGTGAGTAACTATCTTCTCAATGGCGATCATCTCCTGATTGGCCTCACCGTACCTGAATAATAATAAAATTACATTTTAAAACAATGGTGTTTAAAAAGCAGTGCTGGGCTTCCCTGGTGGCGCAGTGGTTGAGGGTCCGCCTGCCGATGCAAGGGACACGGGTTTGTGGCCCAGTCCGGAAAGATCCCACCTGCCGCGGAGCGGCTGGGCCCGTGAGCCATGGCCACTGAGCCTGCGCGTCCGGAGCCTGTGCTCCGCGATGGGAGAGGCCACAACAGTGAGAGGCCCGCGTACCGCAAAAAAACCCCAAAAAACAGTGCTTAATTTTAGAACTAGGAAACAAAATAAAATATATGCACAGTACTACTTAAATATTTTAAAACATATGGAAACAAAACCACAAGCATACTTTGCAAGGACTCATTTTAACATTAGAGTGAGTATGTACGATGGGAAAGGGAATTAAAATGGAATATATAGGGGGAAAAAAGGAATGAATAAATAAAAGAGAAGCCTTGCGGTTAGGGAGGATTGATTAAATACCTTCTCTGACTTCTGTGAGCTTTGAGTTGTGGCCATAAACAGGGAAAGTTATCTAGTAACACTAGACAGTGTTGTCCAGGTGTGCCAGGCCTCCTCGGGACAGTCTGTGCTAGGGGAATCCAGAGGTAGACAAGAGCTAGCTGAAGGCTTAGTGCTTGGGAAGACACCTGTCCCCTTCAGGTCCATTACTGCAGCATGTTTACAAGTCTGTTCCAGGGAAGACTGTTTTTTTTTAGATGCAGCACCTAAAAGGTTACTGCAATTAAATAGGGTGGGAAGTGCTATATCCCCTGCCCGCTTTGGGAGCCATGTAACTTACATTGGGATTTCATCAAAGGCTCTAGGGAGTACTGTAGGGAAGCAGTTGGTTGATCCTTGCTTAACCGTGAAATCCTACCCAGTGACACCTATTTATCTGGATACTATGAGAAAGATGATGTTCAAGGGTGAACCTCTGAGAACCTTGAATTGCTCATGGCTGAAGACTTTTTGTCTAGCAGAAGGCTTGGTGTATGGCACTCTCCCAAGTAAATTTCATGAACTGAGGAAGAGATGTTTGTTATGATCTGGACGAACGGCTAGGGACAGGAGAAGCTTGGTGGAAGAGGAGCCCTTGACTTCAATACCTCTTCTTTCTTAACATCCAGAGGGCTCAACAAGAATATTATGGGTTTTGTTGTTGCTGTTTTTTTGCGGTAGGGGGGCCTCTCACTGTTGTGGCCTCTCCCGTCGCGGAGCACAGTCTCCGGACGCGCAGGCTCAGCGGCCATGGCTCACGGGCCCAGCCGCTCCGCGGCATGTGGGATCTTCCCGGACCGGGGCACGAACCCGCGTCCCCTGCATCGGCAGGCAGACTCTCAACCACTCCGCCACCAGGGAAGCCCAAGAATATTATGTTTTTTAAATAAGAAAGATGTCAGTTCAAGTTCACCTTTTAACCATTTTGACCTTCAGCTAGTCCAGTAAACTCAATTCGGTTTTCTCATCTGCACAGTGCAGGTTACAACACTTAATTTCACAGGTGCATGGTGAAATGATGGTTAGAAATAATGTATGTAAGGTATCTGGCACACCGTAGGAGCTTGATAAAAATTAGCTATTGTTAGCCAAGATATGGAAGTAACCTAAGTGTCCATCAGCAGAAGAATGGTTAAAGAAGGTGTGGCGTATACACACACACACACACACACACACACACACACACACACACACACACACAAATGGAATATTGTTCAGCCATAAAAAAAAGAATGAAATATCGCCATTTGCAGCAACATGGATGGACCTAGAGAATATCATATTAAGTGAAGTAAGTCAGGCAGAGAAAGACAAATATTATATGAGATCACTTATATGAGGAATCTAAAAAATAATGCAAATGAATTTACTGACAAAACAGAAACAGACTCACAGATATAGGAAACAAACTTGTGGTTACCAAAGGGGGGAAGGGCAGGGGGAGGGATAAATTAGGGGGATGGGAGTAGCAGATACAAACTACTGTATATAAAATAGAGAAACAACAAGGATTTACTGTATAGCACAGAGAATTATATTCAATATCTTGAAATTACCTGTAATGAAGAGAATCTGAAAAAAATGTATATAACTGACTCACTTTGCTGCACACCTGAAACTAACACAATATTATAAATCAACTGTAGTTCAATAAAAATTTCTTTAAATACACATGTAAAAAAATTAGCTATTGTTAGCATTATTATCAGAGCTATTCTTTCTTAAATGTTTTACGAAGACTAATAACAAACATATTCACTACTAACTAAATGAACATCGAAGGGACGTATTCAAGGTCATATAGCTCATAGCTATCAGTAGAGCTACGACTGGAATCTACTTCTCCTAGGTCCTGGTTCCGTGTAATTTTCATTATCCTGGCCTAAGGATCCTTTTGCCTATTTCATGATTAAAGGAACCCAGCAAAGCTCTTTTGGTGTGCTGAGTGGACCACTTCATTGTGGCGTTGGAGAGAGACAAGTTATGTGATTCAGAGGCTATGGGGTGCCACAGGGATTATTGTGTCAGTTGTGTTCTGCATCCTTGTGTATAACTTAGAAAAAGTTATAAAGTATATGCTAATTAAATCTGTATATTGCCCTAAATGGAGAGGTATTACAAGCCCCACCAATGACAGAGACATGACCTAAAGGGACCTGGAGCTGTCGGGCATATGGACAGGAAATCACTAGATGAGATTCAGCTGTGGTAAATGCATCCTAATACATCTGGGGACAAATAATCTGAAACACATATTCAATGGGAGGAAGATATTTGGAAAGCAGTAAATGCTGAAGGGGACCTGGGGGATAGTGGACAGCAAATTAGATATGGGTTTTCATTGTGTTACGCCAACAGAAATTGGTAATGCAATCTTGCACTGTATTTTCTACAGTCCCCTGGAGCAGCTGGGAGGAGAAAGCATCTTTTGCTAGCCAAGAACAAGTCTGCTCACCCCACGCATGCACTTCTGAAGAGTGGCCTTGCTGGGGCAGGGCCGGGGGTAGGCAGGGGCTGCTTTACGGCCCCATTTGACTCCCACCCCACAGAGGTGGTGACATTTTCCTTTCTCTTAGTTCCACCCTCACCCTGGGTCCTTGGAGACCAGCTCTCTGTCCTGTCCGCCACCATCTTGAGGTGCTTTCTGGGGATAGTCAAGGGAGGACAGTCCTGCAGGGGAAGTCCCTCTGATCTGCAGGTGAGACTTGCCTCCAGGCATTCATTTGTATGTAACCCAAACATCTGCCCTTTTCCTTAGTGATCCTGGCACTCTCTCCTGCTCTGCCAGGATTTCACCAGAAAATAGCCCATCTGCAGACGGAGGAATGTTTGACGAAGCACAAGCAGCTGCCCCCAGCCGCTGTCCCCACTTACGGGAGTCAATAACTGTTTTTTTCCATTCCTTACACCTCCTCCTTCTCTGCTCTGCCCACCCCCCATTTTTAGTCTTCTCAAAGACTACCCTTGACCTGTGTTAAGCCAAACATCCCTACTGGGGGGTCAACAAGCACGTATTCCAGTGTTCCTGTAGCCCACACCCCCTGCCCTGTTTTCTCAAGAAAACCCAGCCCTGCCTGAGTTGAGAGCACTTCATTGCTGGCGGGGCCTGCTCAGCTGGGTATATGTAACCAGCGTGTCTTTCCAAACCTGCGTAAAAGTGTTCTGCTCTTGGCAATCCACACTTTCTACCTTTCCCTCTCTGGGAGATCCTCACCTTCCAGAAAATCCTTCAGGGGCTGCTTGGCAGTAGCAAGGTCAATGGGGCTGGTAGAAAGCAGCAAAAATCTGAAGCTATTTGCAAGGCTGGGAAACTTTTTACTTCTTGTTTCTTCAATAAGCCTTGGCTTCCTCCACTCAGAATGTACTTCATCTTACTCATCATCTGGGTTTGCATCAGGGTCATTTAGCTGCGGTCTGCCATTGTCACTCAACACTCCTATATAAGTGCCCAAGTTTGAAGTTACCCCCTAAATATTTTTAAGCGTTCCATTCTGTAAGTGTTCACTAAGTGCCTTTTCTGGGCCTACTGCTCTGCTAGGTACTTCTTGTGGGGGGTCGAGGGGGTGGGGTTCTACTCTCATGGAGGGTCTTGAATGAAAAAGGCATCGCTTTGAAAGAACTTGAACTTTTAGTCCTGGTGGGTCATGGATATTAATGGATGGCAGCTGCCAGCACAGAGATTTATGAGTGATGCTCCCAGCCAAAGGAAGTCAGCCACACTTTGGAACTACAGACCGCTGTGTACAGGGCATCTTAGTATATTTAGCAAATGAGATTGCAAACCACAGGAAAAAAAAAAAAGGCTGAGTAGGCGGAGAGGAAGAACATTCTCTGGCCAGAAACTTGCTGAACTCTGAAGGCCAGGGACCAGAGGCTTTGCAGAGGTTGGGAGGGATGTTCTTTGGCTTGTCCTAGACACATAAATCACCACCGAGAAGATATACCAAAGGCTAATTATGTGGAGTGTTTTCTTGGAAAATCATCTCCCAGGCCTTGTAAATCATCCCCAGCATTGGCAGGCATTCAGATCCGCCTGGGGGTGGGGTGGGGGTGGGTGGTGTGCCAGTGCACCCCAGTGTCAGGTGGAGGAATTGCACAGGGATGCTCGTGTGATCCCTAGTACCTGATGTGTTCTCTCCTGTTATCATCATCCAAGGGAGCAGTGTAGAGCAGAACTGTTTGTTGGGCCTTAGGAATTTTAGGGCTAGGACTCACAACTAGCTTTTTCCACTTAACTTGCTCTGTGACCTTCAAACCCTCGACAAAGTAGAATGAGTACTGGATTATCTCTAAGGTTCCTAGAGGCTCTGACACGAATTTTATGCCCTCCTGTTTTTTATAACTTCCATGTAGGAAGAGCATTTGCACCTCACACCCCATCCTGGCGATTGTCCCAAGAGAGGTAAAAATTCTCATCTACCATGAAAAGTCAGTCATATAGGATTGTTTTAGGGGGATGAATGGTGACTCTCAAAGCTTGATCATCAGAACAACTGTAGAAGGAGCTGGAGACTTTCAGCTTGGAAAAGAAAGAACTTAGGGGCATGCCAGAAGGAATGGTTTCAGGATCTGAAGGGTTTCAAGGGGAAGAGGGCATCAGTATCTGCTGTCCTCCTTCAGAGGCCAGAAGCAGGACCAACGAGCCCGGGGTACACGGGCTCAGGCCAAAACCCAAAAGGAGAGAGAAGATCAACCAGCAACCATCATGCCGTTGCTCAGTGACACAGACTTCGGTTTGCCCGGTGTTGGAGAGTACAGAAAGAACGCCTGAACCGTGCGAGCTGTCCAGAAGTGGCATTGAAGCCTAACGGAGGAGAGACTGACCCATCACTGCTTTAATTTAGCCAAGGCTGGTGACAGGGTTACCGCAGAGAGAACACTCCGTTCTGCTCCTTGCATGGCCGTCTTCTTTGTCTCTGGGATAGGGTGTGGCTGGATGTCCAGAGGGGGGAGAAGCTCCTTCCCCACAGCACCTTCCTCTTTTCTGCAAAGCTTTGCTCCTCTGATTCAGGGTAGATTCATTTCTCTCTAGGAGGCTTCTATTAAAATGTGTCTAGTCTTTGGAGCGATTGTATCTTGAGACTTTGGGGGTAGGGATGTAATTGGTTTCCAGCATGTAGGAAGGCCCCAAGGGGATGGAGCGTGAATTAAGAAGTGACGATTTCTCAATGAGGAGCCAGGCAGGAGGGAAGGCCGGCCCTCAGAGGGGGAGTCTGGTGGGCACCCAGTTTATTTCCTAAGTACTTATTTTGTTAACGGCCAAGTAATTCCTTACGGGTCTATGTTGGTTGGTGAGTTCACGTAATCCTTTTTTGGACCACATCAGTCTTTCAGCCTGTACCAGCTCAGGAGGCAATGAGTTTACAAGGTCAATAAAATAATTGTTCTGTCATCTTAAAATTTACTTCCTCACCCAAGCTTCAAGATTCCCTTCCCCCTTCCCGTATTCTAGGGTAAAATGAACCAGTATTTTTATTTATCCACATTGTGATTCTGTTGATTCTGATGGGATCCTTTCTCAGTCTTTGACTTTCTTTCTAGACAAAAGGCTTCCTAATTCTCCTCATTAGTTAGATATGATGATTCTTCTGTCCGTGTGATTAATTGCAACAAGCACCAAACCTTTATTAAGTTTCTAGTCTCTGGAAGTCATCGAGTGAGACTCTGTGGGTAGAGGTGAAAAAGACACTTCCCTTGCCATTCTTTGTACAGGATTGGAGTAGAACCGAATGAGATGTGATGTGTAGAGTGCTATGCCCTGGTCCAAAAAACGTGCACCACAGTCACTGGCCATTGCTCATGAGGTAGCTTTTATCTCCCTCCTGTTAGGGATGAAATCAC
This sequence comes from Lipotes vexillifer, assembly GCF_000442215.2. Taxonomy (NCBI): domain Eukaryota; kingdom Metazoa; phylum Chordata; class Mammalia; order Artiodactyla; family Lipotidae; genus Lipotes; species Lipotes vexillifer. Next base: position 670,609 of record NW_006795130.1, on the reverse strand, counting down.
CGAGACTCAGAATTTCAGTGGCTCACCCACGTTCCTACAGCTGGTCAGTGGCAGACCTGGGATCTGAACCCATGTCTGTCTGACCCCCAAAGCCTGCATCCCTTCCACTGGGCAACAATTCCTGCCTTTATTCAACTGTCAGTGGAAATACGGGGTAACAGTTGTGATTTAAGGATGAGTTGGAGAAGTTAAATGTGCTGGTCAAAAATGAAGAACATTTTATATAGTAAAACAAACAGGGAGATGAAGCAGGAAGTTTACCGGTGTCCTGGGATCCTCTACAGCCGCTCTGGGTGGGAATCTGAGCTCTTGGTACGTACGCACGGTCAGAGTCGTGGCTCTGTCTGGCCCCGAACATAAAACGGTAGAGTTGATGCAAGGCTCCTGCTCAGTCATCCTTGTCCGTTTTGTATGGAGGCAACAGCCCTGCGTGAACCCATTAACTTGGAGATTTCGGCCAGAGCCTTTTCCTTCCCCGACCACTGGGCAGGCGTGCTCCACTCTGCCTTGAGATGATCGGCTTTCCAGATGCACGGAACCACAGCAGCTTGCCTCCCCATCTTTCATCACCTAAATGAGGGCAGTTAATGTTTAAGAGCAGAAAATAGGGAACATAATGATGAATAAATTATAAGTTTGGGGATACGAAAAGTCAAACTGTGTAAATATGTATCTTAAACCACAAACAGAATGTTAATGCATCTTTCCCATTAACTCACTAACTGAAATTACAGAGTGTAACGTGAGCCACCACCCACGGGTGGGTTATGATGTTTTCAGATTCAGAACAGCAAATGATAAATGTCCTTCCCTCAGACAAAGAAGCAATTGACACAGCTTTTCACCGTAGTCCCTGACGGCCGGCGTAGGCAATGGAAAAGAAACTGAATGCTGGGGGAGGAGGGGGGTCACGACACACCTGGGGAAGTGTAACATGGGCTCCTTTTAGGCACTTCCTGGGTACCGAGGAAGTGTCTCTGAGCTCAGGGCAGCCCCTTCAAGTGACGGGGACCCAGGTGTGGTAGCCTGGCATGCCTTCCTGCATTAGAGGATGAGCTTGTTTCTTAAGCAATAACTCTGTCTTGCTATGGGTGGGTGGCTGGCAGCTGACGTGAAGCCAGTCTCGCTTTGGCTGGGTTTGGTTTGAGGATGTATGGTTGATTCAGCCGCCATTTCATTGTGAGGTTGCTTTTGGGCAGCAGTATAAAAGATAGCTTAAGAGGATGTGGAGAAATTGGAATCTTTTTGCACTCTGGATGGGAATGCAAAATGCTATGGGAAAAGCAGCATGACAGTTCCTCAAAACATTAAAAATAGAATTGTAATATGATCCAGCAATTCCACTTCTGGGTACATACCCAAAAGAATCAAAAGCAGGGTCTCAGAAAGATATGTGTATACCCATGTTCATAGCAGCATTATTCACAGTAGCCAAAAGGGTGGAGCAACCCAGCTGTCCACTGATGGATGAATGAATAAATAAAATGTGGTGTATGCATACCATGGAATATTACTCAGCCTTAAAAAGGAAGGAAGTTATGACACAGGCTGTAACTGGGATGATCTTTGAGAACTTTATGCTAAGTGGAATAAGCCAGTCACAAAATGACAAATGCTGTGTGATTCTACTTACATGAGGTACCTAGAGCAGTCATACTTATGGGAACAGAAGGAATGGTGGTTGCCAGCAGCTTGGAGGAATAGGCAGTGATTGGTTGTATAACAATGTAAATGTACTTAATACTACTGAACTGTACTCTTAAAATGGCTAAAATGATGATGTACGGTATGTGTATTTTACCACAGTTGAAAATAAAAAAGAGGTGGGGGAGAGATTAAAAACATGGCCTTGGGAGAGAGAGAGATCTGTGCTTGATTCCTGGTGCTGCCATTTAACAAGCTGGGGACCCGTTGGCAATTCACTTAAACTAATCTCTGAGCCTCCAAATAGTAGCGATAATAATAGTGCCTCCTTCTTAGGGCTGTTGTGAGCATTAAATGAAATGTTTGGAATGGATTCATTATGTACCTGGTATGCAGCAAAGACCTGTAAGAGGTGTAAGCTGTTGTCACTACTGCTTCTACTCGATGCCTGGGAGAGGGGGCTTTGTTGGTGTCAACCGGATGGTGGTGGTCCATCTTGGAGATGTTCAGAAGCCCTGCTCCCCTGACTCCAGTTACCCAGATTCTGTACCTCCTGCTCATTCAGCAGTGCCCCATCCCTTTATGAAATTTGCTATCACTGTTCCAACCCGTGTTTATTCAGTGGCTCAAACAACTCTACAGCTCTTCCTGTGTCCATGTAACAAGCCTTTACCGAGGGCCTACTGTGAGCTGAAGTGTTGGGAACACAGTGGGAACAGAACCCAGTTCTTGCTTCCAAGCAGATTGTAGTCTGGTTGTTTTCTACACGGTTTCTTTGACAGCCATCCTCAATCCTGTTGTGAGCATGAAGGCCTTTTTTCACCACAATATTGTGAGTTCTTTGAAGGTGAGAATCTTGTCTTACTGTTTTTTGTCTCCACTGAAGTGCTTAGCCTGACCTTAGATAGGAAGAAAAACAGTCAGTCTGAGTTCTTTGAGTTAGGTGGTCCCAGAGAGGAAACCAGTTCACATATGGGCTTAGAATCCCATAGTGTCAGGAAGGATCTGGATAGAAAACCTGGCCCATTACCACTCCCAACCTTCTTGCCATCGTCATCAAGTGGTGGTTGTGAGTTTTCTCCCTGAAGAAATACAGATTAGCTGGGGAAAGACAAAATTTCACAGTGGTGAAATACCACTTCATACCCATCAGTCTGGAAAAAACTAATACCACCGTCAGGTTTGGGCAAGGATGTGCAGAGAGGGGAACACATCCATTGCTGGTGGGATTGTGATTTGGCATCACATTAATAAAGTAAAACCTGCACTCCAGCAATTTTACTTCTGGATGTCAGCCCTAGGACAGCCCTCATTCAGTGCCTGTAGAGACGTGAGAGATGTGTAAGGCTGTTCACTGCAGCATATGGATAACAGCAAAAAAAAAAAAAAAAAA
>NW_006795130.1:657677-667494 GCF_000442215.2 Lipotes vexillifer | reverse complement strand
AAAGAAAAAAAAAAAAAAAAAAAAAAAAAACAGAACAGGTGAGGGTGGGTTGAATAACATTCTCCCAAATATCCATGTCCACTTGGAAACTCAGAATATGACTTTATTTGGAATGGAGGTCCTTGAAGATGCAATTGAGATAAGAATGGAGATGAGATCATCCCAGATTAGGGTGAACCCTAATCCAATTACTGTGTCTTTATAAGAGAAAGGAGGAGAGGGAGATTTGGATACAGAAACATAGAAAAGAAGACCATGTGAAGTTGGAGGCAAGGATTGGAGTGATGCAGCCACAAGCCAAGGAATGCCCAAGGCTGCCAGAAGCTGAAAGAGGAAAGGGAGGATTCTCCCCTAGAGTCTTTGGAAGGAGCATGGCCCTGCCAGCTCTTTGATTTCAGACTTCTAGCCTCTAGAACTATGAGAAAATAAGTTTCTGTTGTTGAAGCCATCAAGTTTCTGGTACTTCGTTGTGATAGCCCTAGATTACTAATACACAGGTTGGCTGCCCCTCACTAGGGGAACAGGAAAAAAAAAAATGGGTATTGATATGATGGCATACCATGAAACAGTTAAAATAAGTGAACAAGTTCTCAATCTCAAAACATAATATTAAGTTAAACAAGTTGCAGAAATATACTTTTGAGTATGATGCCATGCATGTAAATGTGCTTAATAGTATATATTATTTATGGATACATACTAATGAAGTAAAATTGTTCAAACAAATGTGGGATGTTACATCCTAGCCCCAGGATAGTGGGTAACTGTGAAGAGAGAGAGCAATCGATGCAATAGGGCATAGCTTTAGCTCTACTGGACATGTTTTACAGAGAGATGGAATATCTGAAGCAAATCTGGTAAAATACTAACATTTGTTGGATAGCAGAGGGTACACAGACATCTGCTGTGTTCTTTTTTTGTATCTTAGAATTGTTTTCTATTTTAAATTTTTGAATGAATTACAAGAGTTAGGAGCTATATATATAATAGGTGGTTCAGATACACTGTTGAGTAAATACAAGACACCAAGAAATATTAGCCCTCTTAAATTGTAAGAACACCACATTTCGAGGCCTCAGGGGTCTCTTGTGAATTTTAATCTGGTGATGGGGAGTTGGGTGGGTGGTATAAGTGAGTTAGGAAAGAAGAGGTTTGGATTCAGGGCCACCGTTTACTTGCTGTGCGACTTTGAACAAATTAGTAATCTCTATGAGCTCACTTTCCTCAACTGTGAAATAATATCCACAGTAAGGTGGATAAAATCGTGAGTACTCCATAAATGTGAATATCTTTTCACTTTGGTATTATGCCCACCCCAAACTGTCCCTGTTTTAGTGTGTACTGTGTCCCCTGAAGGAAATGTGCTGTGTGTGTGTGTGTGTGTGTGTGTGTGTGTGTGTGTGTGTGTGTGTGTGTGTGTGTGTGTGTGTGTGTGTGTGTGTGTGTGTGTGTGTGTGTGTGTGTGTGTGTGTGTGTGTGTGTGTGTGAGAAATCTTTCAATATATGGTAAGTGACCCATGGCTGCCTTTCTGGGGAAAACTTGGATTCTATTAATCTTTCTTCAGAAAGACTAATTCACTTCCCTTTAATCTCTTCTCTGCACTTTGTCTGGTTCCCCTCCATACCTTTAATTAAAGGAATGGAAAGTAGGGGACACTCCAGGGGGTGTCCTGCAGAAGGTGAGGTCTGAGTCAAGTGGGAGGTTGGTGTCTGGGCATGTGTCCCTCACTCCTTGTTAATCCGCTGGCCTTGGGCAGCTGACTCACCAGCTCCGAGGGGAGCTCACCCTGCCCATCACACCCCGGGGGCTGCCTTCCTGGTGCTCCCTCCTTGCCATGCACCAACCCCCACTTCCCCCCACTCCACCAGCCCTTCCCCCTTTCACTGGCTCCTAACACTTCAGTGGCCTCTCTAGGCCCAGAGCCAAGCAGGCCTCGAACATAATTCAGGAGCGGGGTGTTGGCATTTCCGGGGCCCGTGGCACATTTTGGCTGTATGCAGGTGGTCAAGGGTCATTTTTTCCTGAAGGTTAAACAGTGACCTTGGTCAATATGTAGCCAGTGTTCACTTAAATGATTTCCCCTGGTTAATGAGTCATGTGGCAAATTAGCTGAGGACTTTCACACCCTGCGGGTAAGCTGGGGTGGTAAGAACTGGTCATCCTGAAACTGCATTAGGTTACGTTGGCTGTACAGGGAGGGATCTGCCTACCCCACCTTTCTGCCTCTTAGATCCTCATTTCAAAAGTAAATTAGTGGAATAAAGGCTGCTACGCTGGAGAACCACTGGGTGATGGCCTGGATGCCTGCTTACTTGACCCTCCTCAGTACCCCTTCTCTCCACCTTAGGAAGCCCTGTGTCTCTCCTCCATTTGTTCGTGCATTTATTCATTCTTATTCTCTCTTTCTCCCTATCCCCCTATAGCCCTGTCATCCCCAAACTGTGTGCTGAGGCTCCCCAGAGTGCCACAGCACAGTCACAGGGACGCTACAGGATTTTTTTTTTTTTTTTTTTTTTTTTTTTTTTTTTTTCCCAGTCTTCTGAGGCAATTGCTTTTCTTAGAACTATTAAAATATCTCAATGAAAAAAATCAATAAAAGAAATACATCTCCCGCGTCCCCTGCATCGGCAGGCGGACTCTCAACCACTGCGCCACCAGGGAAGCCCCACTATAGGATATTTTAAGTGTTTGAAGGTAACACAGCTATATAAAGTGTTGGTCAGACACTGTGTAAACTGCCCTTTGAGGTAATTCACAGTCTCTGCATTAGATTATGCTACATTTTTTTTGCGATAATATCTTACTTTTGCCAAGGTGCGTTTTGGTGGCCATCGCTCTGGTAAAAAGTGAGTTGGGTGTGAAATCGACATAGAACAGGAAACGCAAGTGGTAGTGATTCCAAGGTTTGGAAAGTAGTGCAGTGTCCGACAAGCAGGCGCACACACCCCGTTAGTAAAGAAGAATGGAATAAAAATGTTCTCTTTCCACTGATGTGTGTTATTTTTGTCAAATGGCTGTTAAGTTGTTAGGACATAAGTACTTATCAAGTTGCTCCATACAGTGGAACTGCTAGGTATTTCTTTGGGTCTCTGAGCTCTCCATAAAAAAATTACTGAGATACTAAGGGCACCGTGAGCTGAGAAAGTTTGAGAACCTTTGTTTCAGCCAAAGATGAGCTATCTACTCCCTCATCTGCATCAGACCTCTTGCCAGCAAGCATCTTCCTCCTGGACATAATCACTCCAGCCCTTATAGCCTTTTGCTCTTACCACTAGCTCTTTCTCCTACCTGAAAGATGAAGTTTCATGGATTCTTGCAAAAAAAAAAGAAACCTTTGCCTAGCTTTGCTACCACCCCTGCTCCAAGCTCCCGCCTTCCCCTCCTCCATCCTCCCCCTCTTCCTCTATTTCTCTCTTGCCCTCAGTGCCTTACTTACAAAACAGCCTCACCCCGATTACTCTACCGTTTACATCATGCCCAGGGCCCTAAAACTTGTCTGGCTTCTTCGCCTGGCACTGTATAGACACGGCTCTCCCCAGGGTCACACCCAAGTTCCCAAGAGCCACATATGGTCTCTCCTTGTCCCTGATTTATTTGCCCACCACCTTCTGAAGCTTTCTTCTGCTTACCTGTCCTTGCATGGTCCGCATGACCTTGCCACCTCTCCGAACACCGCTCAGCCTCTCTGTTGGGTCCTGTCTTCCCTTCACTCATTCATGCAAGCATCTGAGAGCCTCCCTTCTTCCCTGCCTCTGCTGTACTCCCCGTCCCAGCCGTGGCCTCACTTTGTTGTCTCCGTTGGGGAGTGCATCTTCTCTTTCAACATAAACTGTGCATATGACCCCCTTCCCAACCAGCAAACCCCCGTCACTCCCCATATCCATTCAAATCTTGCCACGGGCCTATAATACCCACTACAGATGTCTCACTCCCGAGATACGCCTTGTAAGACTTCCTTCCGATAGCCTCTGTTTGAAGAAACTTCTCAGGGTGTCCCCAGAAAGCCATCTCTATTTTCTGTCACCAGCATAGCTCTGTCTCTGATGCTGTTCTTCCCACTTCACTAGTCACTTATTAGGTTCCCTGAACCTATTATTATTCTCCATATCCCCCCTGGATGTCTCATCTGCATCTCAAACTTTGAGTCATCTTTTTCCTCTCCTTCCTTTCTCATCCTTTATATATACTCAGTTGTGATATTTGAACAGCTGATACCTTCCAGGACCTCCCTTGTGTTCTCCTCTTTCCAGGTATCCTGCCCTGGTTAAAATCCTAATTACCCTCCCCTCCAATAACTGGTCCAGTCACCTCTAGATTCTCCCTGGACCAGCCTCACTACACTACCCAGTGCTACTTACACAGCCAGCCAAGGTACAACTTCACGTGGCTCTGTCTTCCCTGTATAAGTCTTCAGTGTCTTCCCAGTGTCAACAAGCCCAAAGTCCTCATCTGGGCCCTTACTGGTCATTGTGATACGGCCTCCACTGACCTTTCCAGCCCAGCTCCAATGAGGCACCTACATCACAGTCACAACAGGAGTGAGGTCTCACCCCTGCCCCCCACCTGATGCTTTGGCTTCCACTGGTCCCTGTTCTTGAACAGCTTCACATCTCCCATTCTCTCATTAATTTTAGCAATGATGATGGCTCATCTTGAGTTTCCTTCATCCATAGAGCCTTTGGGGAGCTCAGCCCCCCTCCCCACATCACCCCTAAAATGCTCAGAGGTCTTTGAAGGCACAGACTGTCTCACACATTTTTTCACCTCCGTAGCAGCTGGTATAATAGTTCACACATGGTAGCAATGTAGTAAACAAGGGTATGAAAGAAGCGGTGCTTTCCAGAAGAGGTGGTCTCAGAATTGGGCCTCCTAGGAACTCCTGCTGACATACTGTGAAAGGACCTATAGGTCTTTGCTGATCTTGGGCTCTGAAATGGAAAGATGTGCTCCAAATACCTTGCTCCCCTGTGTTAGGAAGTAGAGACCTACTTTTTCTTCCCTGTTGTATAACTGTAATAAATTAGAGAATAAATATCAAGGAAAGAAATAAAATTTAAATATAATAAGCCCACCTAGAAATAATAGCTATTTTGATATTTTACCTGCCAGAATATTTTTCAGTAAATACATATGAAAGATAATATATTTATGAAACAAAAATAGGAGTATATTTTACATATTTATTTATAATGTCCTTTTATTAGGAACACTGTGTACTGAAAGGGAATAGGTTAATAAAGTACATATTATTATATATTACATATTAGAATATTGCTCATTCATAACTGTTTAATTTTTAAAATATATGTTACATCTTTATTCCAGGAAATTATCTATACTTATCTATACAAGTTGTCCATGGACTGGTGCCAGTCCGAAAATTACTAAAGGTCCATGAGACAAGTACCAAGATTATAAGTGAGTGTTCAGAAAATTTTAAAGGAATGTAACATTTCCATATCTAGCAATTCATTTTAGAAGCCATTTTTATGCAAAAAATAGTACATATTAAATTTTCATCTTAACAGAAGTAACTACTATTAACATCAATCAAAATTTTATACATACGTGCTAACTCACCCACCACACAGTTTTTCACATGAATGGGAAGACACAATCCATACTACTTTTCCAGTGATTTTTTTCACTTAGTGCATGTCTTTCCAAGATATATACGTAAAGTAGATATTTATTTAAAAGTCAGACCTACTGAGGAATAATTTGCATACAGTAAAATTCACTCTTTTTTAGTGTAGAGTTCCGTGAGTCTGGGCAAACATATACAACATAGTAATTGCCACCACAGTCAAGGTAAAAAGTTGCATATCCTGACAAATTACCTCCTGCCTCTTTGCAGTCAATCAGTCCTACTACTCCTAATTCTTGGCAGCACTGATTGGATTTCTGTTTCTAAAATTTTGCCCTTTTGAGAAATAAATGGAATCACACAAATGGAATATGTAGGTTAAGGTCTGGCTTCTTTTATTTATTATAATGTAAGTAAGATTTATCTGTGTGTTGCACATAACAGTCCATTCCTTTTCATTGCTATGTAGTATTCCATTGTATGGATATACCACCATTTGTTCATCCATTTGTAAGTCGGGTTGGGTTGTCTACACATTTTGGTCATTATGGGTTTGGGTTGTCTACACATTTTGGTCATTATGAATAAAGCTGCTGATAACATTTATGTACAGTTTTTTTGTGACTGTTAAACTTGTGCCTTAATATACATTTCATTTCTTTGGGGCAAATACCTGGGTGTATGATTGCTGGTTCTTGTGGGTAGTATATATGTTTAACTCAGTAGGAAACTGTCCAACTGATTTCCAGAGTTGCTGGCTGTACTTCTTTGCATGGTAGTCAGCAATGTGTGAAAGCTACCGTTGTTCTATATACTTGCCAGGATGAGTTTTGTTGTTTTTGTTTTAATTTTTGCCATTCCAATAGGTGTGTAGTGATATTTCATTGTGGCCTTAGTTTGCATTTCCCTAATGACTAATGATCTTGACAACCTTTTCATGTGCTTATTGGAATTCATACATCTTCTTTGGTGAAGTGTCTATTCAAATCTTTTGCCCATTTTTGGTTGGGTTATTTTATTTATATTTATTGAGTTTTAGAGTTCTTTACAAAATCTAGATACAAGTTGTTTATCACAAATGTGTTTTGTAAGTATTTTATCCCAGTCTGTAGCTTACCTTTTCATTTTATTAAGAGTATCTTTTGAAGAGCAAAATTTTTCAATTTCAGTGGAGTCCCATTTATCAAATTTTTCTTTTATAGATCATACTTTTGGTATCATATATAGATATCTTTGCTTAACATAAGATCTTTTCTCCTGTGTTTTCTTCCAGAAGTTTTATAATGGTGGGTTTTATGTTTAGGTCTGCGATCCATTTTTAGTTACTATTTGTACATAGTACATGCTACAGGTCAGGGTTTGTTTTTTGCATATAGGTATCCAGTTGTTCCAGCTTCATTTGTTGAAAGGTTATTATTTCTCCAATTAATTACCTTTGTACTTTTGTCAGGATTAATTGGCCATATATACGTAGGTGTATCTCCAGGATCTTAATTCTGTCTCATTGATTTATGGGTCTCTCCTTTTACAAATACCACCCTGTCACGATTATTGTAGCTTTATAGTATGTCTTGAAATCAGATAGTGTAAGTCCCCTAGCATTGTCCTTTTTCAAAAATATTTTGGGCTATTTTAGCCCTTTTGCCTTTCCCTAAAATTTCAGTATCAGCTTGTTGATACTGGGGCTTTGACTGGAGTTGTTTTGAATATAAAGAACATTTAGGGGACAATGGATATCTTAACAATATGGACTGCAAGTCCATGGACATGACGTCTCTGTTGATTCATTTAAACCTTTGATTTTTTTCATTAGTGTTTTTGTAGTTTTCAGGCTATAGATCTTGCTCATATTTTGTTAGGTCTATACATAAGTATCTTATGTGGTTTTTGTTATTTTAAATCATACTGTTCTTTAAATTGCAAATTCTAGTTGTTCACTGCTAGTGTATAAAAGTACAATTTATTTTTGTGACTTTGCTAAAAACTCACTATTTCTAGGAATATTTTTGTGAATCATTTGAGATTTTCTATGTAGACAATCATGTTATCTTTGAACAGATACAGTTGAATTTCCTCCTTTCAATTTGTATGTTCTTTATTTCTATTTATTGCTGTATTCCACAGCTTAGAACTACAGTACTTAGAAGGACAATATCTTAGTAGCACGATTCCACAGTACTATGTAGAATAGGGAATACAGTAGTTCCTCTTTACCCACAGTTTTGCTTTCTGTGTTTATTATCCTTGGTCAATTGTGGTCTGAAAATTTTAAATGGAAAATTCCAAAAGTAAACAATTCATGAGTTTTAAATGGCATGTTGTTCTGAGTAGTATGATGAAATCTCACACTGTCCCACCCAAGATGTAAACCATCCCCTTTGTGTAGTGTATCCCGTCAATTAATCAGTTAGCAGCTGCCTTGGTTATCAGATCAACTCTTTCGGTATTGCAGCGCTTGTGTTTAAGTAACCCTTATTTTACTTAATAATGTCGCCAAAACGCAAGAGTAGTGATGCTGATATACCAATTCAGATATGCCAAAGAGAAGCCATAAAGTTTTCCTTTAAGTGAAAAGGTGAAAGTTCTCAAATTAATAAGGGAAGAAAATATTGTATGCTGATGTGGCTAAGCTCTATGGTATGAATGAATCTTCTCTCCATGAAATTGTGAAGAAGGAAAAAACAATTGTGCTAGTTTTGCTGTCACATCTCAGACTGCAAAAGTTACAACCACAGTGCATAATTGCTTAGTTAAAATGAAAAAGGCATTAAATTTGTACAATAAGCTATTATGAGAGAGAGAGAGAACGAGAGCACAAGCATATTCACATAGGCTTTATTACAGTGCATTGTTGTAATTGTTCTATTTTATTATTAGTTATTGTTGTTAGTCTCTTACCCTGCATAATTTATAAATTAAAATTACCATAGGTATGTATAGGAAGGAAAAATATGGTATATATAAGGTCCAGTAATATCTGTGGTTTCAGGCATCCACTGGGGGTGTTGGAACATATCCCCCTGCAGATAATGGGGGATTACTGTAGTAAGAACAGATATCTTTGTTTTGTTCTCAGTCTTAATGGGAAAGCATTTAGTCTCTCACAACTAAGAATGAAGTTAGCTATAGATGTTTGGTAGATCCTTTTATCAGGTTGAGGAGGTGCCCTCTCTCTAATTTGCTGAGTGGTTTTTTTTTCTTTTAATCATAAAAAATGACTGATGATGTATTTTGTCAAATGTTTTTCTATTTATTGAGGTGACTATACAATTTATGTTCTTTAGTTTGTGTATATTAGAAATTATATTGTTTTCTCAATGTTGAACCAGCCTTGCATTCCCCCAGATATAAACTATTTGATCATGATATATTATATTTTTAATATATTGCCAGATTTGATTTGCTAATATTTGTTGAGAAGTTTTTAATTTGTGTTCATGATGGATATTGGTCTATAGTTTTCTTTTAATATTTTCATCTGGTTTTGATGTTGAGGTTATTATGCCTTATGAGTTGAGAAATATTACCTCCTATTTTTTGGATGGGTTTCTATCTAATTGGTATTATTCTCTATCTACATGTTTGGTAAAATTTACTGGTAAAGTTACCTGAGACTGTAGTTTTTTTTGTTTGTTTGTTTTTTGCGGTAAGCAGGCCTCTCACTGTTGTGGCCTCTCCCGTTGCGGAGCACAGGCTCCGGACGCGCAGGCTCAGCGGCCATGGCTCACGGGCCCAGCCGCTCCGCGGCATGTGGGATCTTCCAGGACCGGGGCACGAACCCGTGTCCCCTGCATCGGCAGGCGGACTCTCAACCACTGTGCCACCAGGGAAGCCCGAGACTGTAGTTTTTGATTGCTTTCTTGTCCTAGTTATTGCCAGAAAATTTCTAACTACACATTGAGTTTCTTTGATTAATATAGGCCTATTCAGGTTATCTAATTTTTTTTTTGTATGAGCTTTGGTAATTTTTGTCTTTAAAAAGATGTCAGTTTCATGTAAGTTGAATTTTGTGTCTTAGTTTAGAATATTATTTCATTATCTTTTTAATGTCTTTAATATCTATATCATTAATATCCCTCTTTAATTCCTGATATAAATAATTTGTATCTTTTTTTTTTATCTGGCTCTGCCTAGAGGTTTATCAATTGTATTGATCTTTTCAAGGAGCAGGTTTTTGGTACTACTGACCTTTTTCATAATGAAAAAAAAAATTCTGCTTTACTCTTTAT
>NW_006795130.1:620238-657667 GCF_000442215.2 Lipotes vexillifer | reverse complement strand
TTCCCTACAGACTTTGCATTTAATTTGCTCTTATTTTTCTTGTTTCTTAAGGTTATTAATAACCAACTTAGATTATTGATTTGATACCTTTCTTTGTTTCTAATATAATAAGCATTTAGTCCTATAAATTTTCCTCTGATCATTATTTTAGCTGAAGACCTCAAATTTTATACTTTTCATTTTCATTCAATTAAAAAATATCTATATTTCATTATGACTTCCTGTTTGAGTCATGTGTTCTCTAGACGTATGTTGCTTAATTTCCATATATTTAGCAATATTCCAGATCTCTTTTTGTATTCATTATTAGTTTAATTTTGTATGGTCATATAACAGTTTGTATGCCTTAAATTCTTTTAAGTTCGTTGAGGTTTGTTTATATCTCAGAATGTGGTTATTTTAGTAAATGTTCCATGTGCATTCAGAAAGTGTGTATTTTTGGTCATTTCATATAGAGCTTCATAATATCAGTTAGGCCAAGTTGGTTAATGGTGTTGTTCAAGTCTTCTACATCCGCACTGATTTTGTCTGCTTATTTTATTGATTACTGAGAGGAGAGTGATGAAGTCTCCACCTGTAATTGTGAATTTGTCTGTTTTTCCTTTCAGTTCTATCACTTTTTGCTTCATGTATTTTGAAACTCTGTTGAAACTCTAATGTTGTAAGATGGTTATGTCATCTTGGTGAATTGACCTCTTTAATACTATGGAGTATCTCTCTTTATCTAGGTAATAAATAGTCTTTGCTCTGCAAGGGGTGGGACTTGCTCAGTGATGACCCCTCCCACAACCTTAGAAGACCTTTAATAGTCAGGATCCAGCATTGTCTCCTATCTCCTCCGCAGGGTGGAGGGGTTTTTGTTTTTTGCGGTATGCGGGCCTCTCACTGCCGTGGCCTCTCCCGTTGCGGAGCACAGGCTCGGGACGCGCAGGCTCAGCGGCCACGGCTCACGGGCCCAGCCGCTCCGCGGCATGTGGGATCCTCCCGGACGCACAGGCCCCGGACGTGCAGGCCCAGCGGCCATGGCTCACGGGCCCAGCCGCTCCGCGGCATGCGGGATCCTCCCAGACCGGGTCACGACCCCGCGTCCCCCGCATCGGCAGGCGGACTCTCGACCACTGCGCCACCAGGGAAGCCCGAGGGTCTTTATTCTTTTACTCTCTCCCCAAATGCAGTGGGTCTTTATCTGTGCTCCCACATGGTAGAATTTGCTGCATAACCCCAGTAATTTAAAGTCTTTGTTCCTTTAGGGGAGGAGAGCTCTGTGTTTCTCCGGTAGCAGCGTCATCCCCCTTCTCCAGGCCTGTATGCTTGAGGACAGCTGCCCTGGACTCCAGTCCTGCCCCCTGAGTCTGTCTCTGCGAGCACACAGTAAGCTCCTTGGAGAAAAGCAGTTGTGAACTCTCCTGGGTCTGCAGCTCCCAGGAGTTTGTCTCTTCTGTCCTGCTAGCCCACACTTGGATTTTAGCAGTCCTCTGAAAATGCGAACTTATTTTTACCCACTTTTATGGAGACCTTATCTGCCTCAGTTTCCTAATAGGATGAAGACAATGATTTTGCAAATTGTCCAGCTTTTTCTTGTTGGTTGTGCATGAGTAATATTCTTTCCAGCTTTCTGTATTCTAGGTGGAAGCTGCAAGTCCTAGTAATTCATTTTCATTTTATGATAGTATTGACCTGTAACAGATTGGAAATTTAATTCAAAATAACAGCAACAATAAAATTTTTCCTTCACTACAGATTGTTTAAAAAGCACTGATCTATACTTTTCTGAACCAATTAATTTTTTTATCTGGTGTACTTTTTGGTGTAATTAGGTCCTTGGATTTGTTACCTGGTAGTAAACCTAGCTTTACCAAAAATTCTGATATGGTAGAATTTGATGCCCACATCTGTACTCATCCTGCTTTCTGACTCTTTAAAAATAATTTATTGAGGTGAAATCCATATAACATAAAATTAACCATTTTAAAGTGAACAGTTTAGTGGCATTTACTACATTCAAGGTGTTGTGTGGCCACCACTTCTATCTAGTTCCAAATATTTCCATCATTCCAAAGTCAACTCCCTTATACATTAAGCAGTTTCTCCCCATTCCCTCCTTTCCCCAGTTCCCGCAATCAGCAGTCTACATTCTGGCTTTGTAGATTTACCTCTTCTGGATATGTCCTGTAAATTGAGTCTTACAATTTGTGACCTTTCTTGACTAGTTTCTTTCACTTAGCGTAATATTTTTTGAGGTTCATCTACATTGTTGTATGCATCAGTACTGTATTCCTTTTTGTGGCCATATAATATTTCACTGTATATACAGTCATCCCTTGGTATCTATGGGAGACTGGTTCCAAGATCCATGGATACTCAAGTCTCTTAAATAAAATGGTGTAGTATTTGCATATAACCTATGAATGTCTTATGCATGTCTTCCTGTATACCTTAAATTATCTCTAGATTACTTATAATACCTAACAAAATGTAAATACTATATAAATAACTGTAAATATAATGTAAATGCTATGTAAATTGTAACCTTCAAGGGACAAATACAAGTTTTGCTTTTTGGAACTTTCTAGAAAAAGTTTTCTTTTGCCAGATAGTTTCTACCTGCAGTTGGTTGTATCCACAGATGCAGAACCTGCAGATACAGAGGGCTGATTGTATTGATATATACCAAAATTTATCAGTTCATTTGATAATGGACATTTGGACTGTTTCCATCTTTTGGCTGGTGTGAATAGCGCTGCTATGAACATGCATGTACATGTACTGGTACTTTTTGGAGTACCATTTCCATTCTTTTGACTCTATACTTAGGAGCAGAGTTGCAGGGTTATATGGTAATTCTGTGTTTAACTTTTTGAGGAATCCACTATGCCCTTTTGACTCTGTGAATTTTAATCATATCACTTTTTGAGTTTCAGTCTCCCCCAGGGGCCTTGACTTTTCATTTATTGAAACAAGAAAGGCATGGAGGTCATCTTAACTATTCTCACATAGTAGCCTTCCCAGGTGCTCCTAGCATGGTTGTTCCTGTCTCTTTTAGACCTTTCCTAGCAATTTCATAACCTTTCTGCCTGGAAGCTACAACGTGACACAATGCAGTTCAGCATAAAGAAGTTCCTTTTAACAATCAGAGCTCCCTCCAAAGGTGATGAGTTTCTCCATTAGAGGAGTGCTTCCGGGTGCTCATGGGAGGGATTCCCCATCCTGCAGGTGTTGGACTACCTGACCTTTACTGATCTTCTGAGGTCCGGGAGCCTTTGTTCTCTCTCTGTGTTGTGGCATATGGAACCTCTGAAGCCTTTCTGGCTATGGGCTTGTGTGTGCAGGTTTTAAACAAAGGCAGCTTCATGGAGTCGGTCCCATTCTCACATACTTCCTGAGGCCGATCAATGTGTTTTCAGCCCTCTTGGTTGTGGTTGCATATTTCACTGATGTGAGAATAAGTCCAGGCCCTTTTCCCAAATTGTAGTGGATAGTTGTATCCATCTTCTGACTGTTCAAGCCAAAATGACTTTGCATTTTCTATCAGAGCCTTAGTGGCCTCAAGAGAATGCAGACTGGTATCTTCCCTTAGGCTAAAAGCGCCCCACTATCTGCTTCTTATGGGTGGGGGTGGAATTTCTTCTAGGATCCGCCTGCTTTCTTTCTTTTTTTTTTTTTTTAATTGTATTTGCTTAATGTCTGTTCATCACCGGAACACAAGAACCATGAAGGCAGGGACCACAGCTCTTTTATCCTCCACAGAATCTCCAGGGATGGCACTAGACTGTGTCACCTATTTCCTGTTTGCCGTCCCAGGCAGACGTTTCTTGCTTGCCCTTCTTTACCTTGTTCTTTGTCCTGGTGGGTGGGCTCTGCCCTGACTGCCAGGTTCCACTGCTTCCTGGCTCTGGTTGGATTTGGACAATGAGAAACACCACGAGATCAGAAAGCGGGAGGAGAGAGAAGTAGGGCTATTTCCTTTCCTGCTCCTGCCCTGTAGTTTGTGGCTCTGGCTGTGCCTACCCAGGACTCGAGTTTAGGTCACATGATCACTTGCATATTTCCACGCGTGTTAGTAGTGGATTTCTACCGTTGCTAGCCCTGGGCCCTCAGCATCCCTGTTAGTTTCCTTTCTCTTGCCCACATTCCTGTAATTAAAAATCTTCCTCCTTTTCAGAATCCCAGGTGATTGTACCTTCTGTATTTTGGCCAGATCCCTGCTAGGGTCACACAATGGGCTGAAGTTTTGGGTAGATGAGTGGATGGTTGGAAAGATGCCAGGCTGAGTTTCTGGGTCCCTCCTCCATGTGACTCCTGAACTGGCTTCCCATGTCCCTGGAAGGCCCTCCCTTACCTGGCGTCTCTGGCTGTCCTCCCCTACACTCCCTGCTTCTCAGTCTGTTCCAACCACATTGGCTTCCTTGCTGCTTCTATCATATGCCAAGCAAGCTCCTGCCCTCACAGCTTTGTTCGAGCCATTTCCTCTGCCTGGAAGGCTCTTCTCTCTGCCACTCTTACGGTGAAATTCCCTTACTTTCTCCAGGCCTTTCCTGATCTTACCTTTTCAGTGAGGCTTACCTGAACCACTCTACTTAATACTGTAAACTGCCCCCCATCAATATCACCCCAGCAGTCAGGGACCCTTTCTACCGTGCTGTACATTTTATTTTCAGAACACTTACCACTTTTTAAGAAAATACATTGAACGTATTTATTATGCTGAGTATTTGCCATTTGTCTCCCCTGCTAGAATTTGAGCTCCACAAAGGCAGGAATTTTGTTATACTTTTTACATGTATCCTGACCCCATAGAACAATGCCAAGTTCATAGTAAGTGCCTGCAATAGGTTGACTAGTGGCCTCCCCAAAGATATGTCCACCTAGGACCTGTGAATGTGACCTTATTTGGAAAAAGAGTCTTTGCAGATGTAATTAAAGATTCCCAAGATGAAATTATCCTGAAGTAGAATGGGCCTTAAATTCAGCAGTAGGTTCTTAGAAGATAGGAAAAAGGGAAACAGACACAGAGACATGGGAGAAGCCATGGGAAGATGGAGGCAGAGGCTGGAGTGATGTAGCCCCAAGCCAAGGAATACCTGCAGCCACCAGAAACTGGAAGGAAGAGGCAGGGAAGGATTGTCCCCTAGAGCTATCAGAGTGTGGCCCTGTTGACACCTTGATTTCAGGTTAGTACGCTGAGAGAATAAATTTCTGTTGTTTTAAGCGACCAGATTTGCGACCAGTGAGTTTTTATAGCAGCCTTAGGAAACTAATACAGTGCCCAATAAGCATTTATTGAATGAAAAAATGAGTGGGTGAATGCAAGCCTTGTTGACATTGCTGTTACCTCCATTTGAAATAATTCTTCTGTTTTCAATAACTATCAGTGCCTGTGTATAAGTGTGAACGCGTCTGACATTTGAGAGGTATTCCAGTTTTGTTTATGGTACACTTTTGCAATTCAAACCTAAGCTCCTGAATATTTTCGCCCACTGTACTTAAAAGCTTAAGGTCTTACTTAGTCCCCAAATAATTGCTTTCCCTCTCAGCCTGTCAATAGTGTACAGAGAACGAATTCACAAACTCTTTGTTCTTCAGGCAGTGGATGGGAACCCCTATTGGTGTCTAGCCATAAAACATCCCTGTTTCCCCATTTCCATCCTGAGACCCTCCTGCTTTCCTTAAGCTTATTCTCAGTTATTGTGTATTTGGAGGAGCCCGTCACAAGCCTCTATGTGATCACCCCTCGTAACTTGACAAGGGTTATTCAGTCTCTCCCAGGCCCACTCTTGGTGTGTGCTGGGCTTGTGATGTAGTATGGTACTAACTACTGGTTCCTTGTAGGAGGCGGAAGGTAAATCAAATTGAAAACACCCTTCCTGTGTCGTGCATCTTCCAAATGTCCTCGGGTCTCTATTACATCTTCTAGAGGCTGCCAGATTCTCTGCGGGACAAGAGAAAGCTGGAGCAGCTTCTCTGTAGCGACAGAAGGTACCATTAGCAGAAATACATCATCTCCCAGTGGTGTTAGCAATAGCAGAGTCCTGGTCGTGTCCATCCTTTTGCCAGAGTGAGAGAGTCCTCAGAGGCAGAGGCTGCTGGTAACAGAGTCTCCATCATTCTAAAATATTCCCCCCGGAGCCCCAGAGCAGCTATTTCTGCTCAGACACAGCCTGAACTTCAGAGAGCTTATTTTAAGCATTGTGTGTTCACAAGAACTCATTGCTTCCCAGATCCTGGGCCTTCTCTAATTTGGGGGTAGGGGGAGGATGGGTGCGGGCGGAGCATGGGGTAGAGGCGCACACGTGGCTAGTCAGTTGCCTTGGCTGGGCTGGATCAGCCCTTCCAGGTGTTTCTCATTAGACCTCTTCAAAGGCACCCTCTTAGCTTAGAGTAGGGCTTCTCAAACTGCAGCTTGAAGGGCCTGTTAAAACAGTTTCCTGAGCCCCACTCCCAGAGTTTCTAATTCAGTAGGCCTGGAATGGGCCCAAGAATTTGCATTCCTGACAAGTGCCCAGGTGTTATTGAGATTGCTGACCCAGGGCCTATAGTGTGAGAGCCACAGCCTTAGATGCGGTGAGATGATGTTCTTGTGCTCTGTGCCTCCTGGTCATGGCCTTGGTCATCCCATCAGGCAGTGTGGGCCTTGGAGGGTTGGACCAGGACCTCACTCTCACCCTGTTTCTAGAATGCAGTGAAAGCACCTCTTGATTCCTTGTACCCCATCCATGCTGGTCACCTCCATCTCCCCTGAGGAGTGGAGACCTTCCTCTATGACCTTGGTTCTCCCTGGTGTCTTTCAACACTGTTTTCTCCCTTGGGCCCTTCAGCCCTGGGTGGTAACAGCTCCCTTCTTGCTAGTCTCTGGGTACCTCCACATGCTGGCGCTTCCTCTCATCCTGCCCTTTAAAGTGTCCTTTGTTTAATGTTTCTTCATTTGAACTACTTGTATTGAATTCTGGTTCCTGCAAGGGCCCAGTCCTGGAATATTTCTCCCCTCCGGGGAAAAGAGTCTTTTCTAGGCAGAGACCTAGCCAGAATCATTAAGTCTTCGTCTCAAGAGCAGTATTGTCATCCACAGTATAAGGTAGAATTACTGCTGAGTCTAAAATAAATTGAAGAAGTGAGAAATTTATACCAAATGGAAATACGGCACTTTTATCTCTGCTTACTTCAAGCTTGGGGAAATACCAGCCTCTAAATGTCTCGTCACCAGAGCCGGGGAAGGGAGAGGGCTTGCTTGCTGCCTGCACAGGTGTTTTTCAGTAATGGGGTCTCTGATCCAGCTGATGGGTCAACAAATGTGTCATCAGTGAGTCATTGGGGCCCCTAGCCTGGGCCCAACCCACGGTGCCTCCATGGCTGGAACAGATGTGTCTCTAGAGGTAGGACTGTGGGGGGATTTCATTTCTGCCTTATGCATGTCTGTAATGTAAAGCACCCATCCATCTTCCTAGCAAAAAACCAGAACGCTGTCTAGAAAACAGACTTGCGTAAACAGATCCACGTTACATTTGGGTGTTCACGCGATACATGTGTATACAGGCATGCATACACACCCACACATACAAAATTAGAGAAAAGAGTGGAAGGAAAATTATCCAGATGTTCATCACGTTTATCTCTGGGTACTGGAGTTGCAGGTGACTTTTGGTTTCTTTATAGTTTTCTTTGTTTATTTTTTCTTCTGTTAAATTTTTTTTATTATTAGGAAAAAAGTGTTGAGTGTGATATAGGAAATACAGCTCAATGCCCTGCCCTCTACTTAAGCACTGAGCAAATCCTACTTAGTTAACCTGCCATACAGTTTAGGTTCTACCTCCTCCAAGAAGCCTTTCCAGGCCAACCCTTTCGCTCTAAATCTTGGAAAGCACTCTTGTTGAGTTACCGTTCTTATTTCAAGCATGTGTGTCGTCTTACTCCAATTGCTCTATGAATTATGCAAAGATAACAGTTATGCTTTTTATTTTCTGCCTGTTTCCCATAAGGTCAAGTGTAGCTTATCACATTGTAGACACTTATTGGTCAATGGGCAGCATATTCCTGAAAGGACAGAAAAGATATGAAAATGTGAAACACAGACCTAAGTGCCAGCTGCCCATCCAGATACCCCACATTCCTAACTCGCCTTGGCTCTGGGCCTCCCTCAGCAACAGCTCAGGGGCTCCAGCTTACCTCTGGTGCTGTGGGGCCTTAGGGCACATCCTGAGCCCCCACTGGGCCTGGCCATGAGCTGTCTCTCTCCTCTCCTTCCAAAATGCTGACCACGTTTCGTGAAGCCCAAGGAAGACTTTGCACGACTTTAACAGTGTCAGTGACAAGGCCTGGCTTCATCCTTGGATACCTTTAGGTCTGCTGATAAAAGAAATGTTCATTCCATTCTCTAGAGAAATCTCTTGCGGGAACATACAGCAAAATCAATTAAGTCTCCCTCCTAACTGAGGAAGGATACCATCATTTGGTTCCCCCTCTGGTGAAAGCAGAGTCGTTTTTTCCTTCTTTGTCTTGTATAGTCAACCTCTCCCTCACAACGCAATCTTTCTCATCATATTTTTTGAGAACTCTCAGTTCTCTCCTATAAACAAACAACCATTCTACCCATAGCCCTATACAGCCCTTTCTTTTCTCTATTTAGTGTCAGACTTTTCAAAAGAGTTGCCTATTCCCACAGTCTCCATTTTTATACCTTCAACTTATTCAATAATCAACTCTGTTCTAGATCAGTGTGGGTTTTGAACCCATTACTCTGCCATTTGTTTAATTCCCAGTGACCTCCAAATGGCTAAATCCAAGGGAACTTTTAGTGTGTATCTTGCTTGGCTTTTTAGCAGTAGTAAAAGCTATTGTTTACACCTTCTTTTTGAAACACAGTCTTTCCTTGGTTTTTATGACCCATGTGGCTTTTCAGCCACCTCCCTGGCCACTCTTACCCATCTCTTTACAGGCTCATCCATGTTCACCCAGCCAGTAAATGTTGAAATGTCTCAGCCCAAGAGCCTCACTTCTTCTCAGTCTGACCTTCCTTTCCTGGTGGTCTCACCCATATCCATAGTTTCAACTAACGCCTGTATGTGCCCAGGGACATGTCCCCTGAGCTCCAGAGGTGTCTCTGCCTTCTTGTTGGAGACCTAAGAGATGACGCATTGGTCCCAACATCCTGCCAGTTTACTTCCTTACCGCTTCTTAAAGCCATCCACTCTCACCCTTTATCCTCATCACCCAAGTTTAAACCATATCATATTTGTGGTTTGTATTTCTTAAATTCAGGACTACTGTAATAGCCTCCAAACTGATCTACCTTTATCAGCTTTTGAGCCCTGACAATCTACTCTGCCCCCTTCAGCAGATCTTAGCAAAATGCAGACAAATCAGGTCATTTTCCCACTTCAAACCTTGCACTGCTTAGTCTTACCTTTAGGATGAAGAGCAAACTCCCTTACTTGGTCTACACCACCCTGCATAGCCTGGCTCTCTTACCAGCTTCCCAGCTCTGTTTCATCCCATCAACATCCCTCACACGCACGCCCAGTCCTCCACCCACACTCCGCACACACACTCACCTCCTTTTTAGTCTCTCTAAAGTGCCACTCTGCACCCTACCACGAGCCTTTGCCCATGCTGTTCCTTCTGCCTGAAAACATTCGGCCTCCCCTCTCTTAGTAACTTCATTAACTTTGTCACTCTCCTTCTGGTCTCAGCTCACATTACAGTAAGTCCCCTACATATGAACCTTCAAGTTGGGAACTTTCAAAGATGCGAACGTGCGTTCGCGTGTCCAGTCATGCAAAGCGTGAGTGAAATTGCAACTTGCCCTCCGTCTCCTGTTGCTAAAGATCCCTCAGCTCTACCGTCTCCCACCTCCTCTCCCTCCTTCAGTCAGTAACTCTTCTTACCTTTTCACTCAGTGCCAGCGCCTGTATGCCAGCCGTTGTACTGCACTACTGTACTCTTCAAGGTACTGTACTGTAAGATTAAAAATGTTGTCTTTACTTTTTGTGTGCATTTGTTTTTTATGTATTCGTTATGTGAAAAGTATTATAAACCTATTACAGTACAGTACTGTATAGCAGATTGTGTTAGTTGGGTACCTAGGCTAACTTTGTTGGACTTACAAACAAATTGAACTTATGAATGCGCTCTCGGAATGGAACTCGTTCATACGTAGGGGACTTAACTGTATCACTTCCCCAGGGATGCCTTCTTCCAAGACCAGATCCTGCCTTTTTTTTTAATGGGTCCTCAAAGAAGCATACACCTCTCCTTCCTAGCCCTTCTTGCCTTTGCAATTTAACACATATGTTTTCATATTATTTTGCTTATCCATTCCCTTAAATAGTCTTTAAGGTCCTCAGGACGAGGACCATATCATTTTTTGTTCATCATTATATCTTTAGCCCCCGGAATAATGCTTCAACCACAGTAGATACTGAATAAGTATTTACCAGATGATTAAAAGACTTTAGGAGAGAACGATGAAATAAAGTGATGGCCATGGAAACGTGATGGAGCAGGCTAGCACACCTAGATGTTCCACCCCCAATCCACCAAGTCAGAAGCGAGAAAGTTCATTTGAAAGTCATGATTCAGGCTTCCAGCATAAATTATATGCAGTTGTGCAAACATGTCAAAGTTTAGTAAATTGAATTTGTTGAATGTAAACAACTTTTGACCAAAATAATAACACAGCTTTAGAAAAAGACATTAGGCACCCACTTTTGAAGAGTTTGTATAATTTAACACGCAAGAAAACTTTACTGTAATTATATGCAGACATATACAAAGGATAAATGTTATTTACTTGCTCTAACCTCCATAAAATAAACCTCCAACCAGGCTGCAGCTTGCTGCATTAATCCTAATTTAGAAATCACCCCCACCGAGATGGTGGGGCCTCCGTGGGCCCTCATCTTTTCCTCGTGTCAAAATTAGCCATTTAAATTAGAACCATGTTGGGAGCGTAGGTGACGCCAACGTCATGGCCCCAGTGCGGGGAGCACTTAAAAGTGGCCACCTGAAGTTGATTAAACCTTACCTGTCAAACCCAGTATGGCTACTTTGGAAAATCTTTAATGTAATTAAGAGAAGCACATTATGGGAGGTCAAGTGACTTGCTTTTTGAATTCTACTTCTAATCTGTCGTCAAATGGATGGAAATTGCAGGCTGGGGGAGTTAATGAAAGCTGCATGAGCGAGCAGGGGAAGGGAGGGAGGGGGCTGGTAGGCAGGAGGGCCAGACGGGCGCTCTGTGTCCTTGTTGCTGTGAGGACCAGGGCTGGGGGAGACCCACCGAGCACCCGGCCACCGCCTGGAGGCTCACTCAGCACCTGTCTCTCAGCACACTGGGCCTGGGGGATAAGGGGAGAGGGGCATCTGCACTGCTCCTTGCTTATCTCCAAGTGAGATCTGGGGCCAGGACGGCGGCGGCCGGGGCAGAGTGGAGCCGGCGCCGCCCTCGTCACCCTTCACTCAGAGCCGTCTGATTCACATCGGCGTCGAGCTCGCCTCTTATGCTGATCCCCCAAAGAGCTGGTGGGGTGCTTCCAGCTACTCCTCCAGCTGTCCAGCCTCTGACCCTAGGCCCCTCACAGGTCTACAGCCTGTAGCATGTTGGATGTGGGGAAGACCCGAGAGGCAAGCACGGGCATTGCCCAGAGTTTCTTCTTGGGCGTGTGGGTTCCTGGCCCACTAAGCCCATCTCTCAGTGCATTGGGTGTGTCTGGGCTCCAGGGATCCTGTGCATCTTAATGCCAGAGTGCTGCCTTTTGGAGATGAAATTACTTAATGCTTTGCTGTGTGTTCTCGCCTGAGGGTGCCGCTGACAGAAGGCAGAGTTTTTCTCCTCTGGTTGCCGTCTCCCTCTTTGTTTTGTGCATTGCATCTGTGTACATTAGCAGAGGGATCTGTGTTTGAAAAAGGGTTACATCCGTCAGAATGTTGCCACTTAAGATTTGCTCTCTTCCTCAGAGATTGACATGAGAACAAGCATCACACTGCGTCTTCACAGGGTGCTGGCTTGGAGAACTTTCTAGACCAGACAGGTCTTTCCCCCGCGGCTCTCTTCCTAGCTCGAGTATGGGCAGAATGCGTCAGTGCTGAGAGAAGAGTTTCAGTCTTCAAGTTTGGAAGTATCTTCGATACTCCATGGAAAAGATTGGGTGTCTCCTGTGTGGGGTGGTCCTTAGGAGTTATTTGGAACAGAATGGACAATCTAGGCAAAGTTGAAATAACACAGCCAAGACTCTGAAGCATCTCAGTGTCTTAGAAGATCCAAGATTTGCCCAAAGGGCCTTAAGAAGGGTCCAGGGTCTTCTGTTACTAGAGTTGTGTGGAGATGTGGCAGATGCCGTTGACGGGATGGGCTGCAAAGGGACAAGGCACTTATTAAGAGGGGCCTCTAGAGAGTTCTCCTTCTTCTTCACTGGGCTTGAATTTCCTTGGTTTAGAGAATTTTTAGTCATTTCCACATATGAAACATGGAAGAGATGAATAGGAGGGGAGAAGATGAGACAGAAAAAAAATCAGCCTGAAAGTAGTTTGAAATAAGAGCAGAGCATTGGTGAAAATCATTTTCCAAGGGTCCTCCCTCTCTGCTGTGTTGCTTTTTTTTTTGACCAGTGAAGAGTCCCCTTTCTTATCTCCTGCCCACTCCCGTTTCTCCTCCACAACAGAAAGGGCAGTGTTTCTGGAAAGGGAGATGTGTCTCCAGGTAAAAGCTGTCCCAAGGCAGTGGCAAGGGAAGCTTCTGTCCCCAGCCCCCGTTGGATGCTGTGTTTTCCTCCTAGTCGCAAGTTCACAGGTAAAAGTGAAACGTTTGCCTGGGCTCCTCTTCCAAAGAAAGCTGTCTGCTCGCCATGGCAACCTCTTCCTGGGGTCTCAGCTGTCAACAACGGGGTGCAAAGTTCACAGAATTCTGCATTGTGTCCTCCTCTCTTCGTGTCCTTTTTTTTCTTTCTTTTTTTTTGAAGGGATCGAGGCTGGTTTGCAGCACTATTTAAAGCGAAGATGCCAAATGAAAAGTTCTTCGTTTTAAGTTGGTGCTTATACAAAGCTGCTTTGTGGGGTTTTTCGGCCTGTCAGACTTGTCAGGCCTAGTAAGAAAAAGTATATTGTTTCCAGCACTTGGATTCCTTTCTCCCTGACATCTGCCACTCTGTAAAGATGATAAATTCCTGCCTCATTAGCCAAGGGTGTGGGATTACAGGCTGACAACACATTAATCACCAGCCTCTGTGGCAGGCTGACTAGCAATAGGCATTGTTAACAAAACTTTTCTAATATGTCACTCTTCTCTATGACAGCCTGTAATCAATCATTGTGATTGACGGCGCTGATAGATTACACTATTTATACTTTGTGTAATGAAAGATAGTGTTTCCACCTACTGTCATTTCTGGGCAAGTGGTGGAGGATCAGTGAATAGAAACAAACATAACAACAGGGCAAGCCCTCATCATCCCCAAAATATCCTCAGAAATACCTCACCTTCCCAAGTCCCAAGCCTGGCTTGTACATTTGGCAGTGAACAAGGCAGCAGGATGGCACTGGGGCAGTTACTCTGGGACGAGGGGTAGTGGTGGGGGCATCTGGAAAGGAAGAGGTGTTTTGGATTTTCAGAGAGCTCTCTTTGCAGTGGATACGCTCTCAGGTATCGAAAGGTCAAGTTTACACAGGTAGAAGATTCCCCCAGCAGCCCCTCTCGTCACCCTCATCAGCTTACTATGTGTGTACAGCTGAGGCTTCAGCCCCTCCTCCCCTGCCAGATGAGAGATGATTTAGATGTTGATAAAATATTTGTTCTTTCCTGGCTCTGAGGGCAAATATTATCCTTGTTTCCCTTAATCGTACAGCACTGCGAAAGTCAACAGCACCCGGAGCAAGTACAAAACCAACACTCGGAGACGAGCCATTTGCTGAGGGCCTTTGCTGGGACTTGCTTTTCCTCTTTGAAGCCCCAAAAGTTCCAAATAGGTTAAGAATGAATCAGCTGAGCTAAGATAGATTCTGGCTCTCGCGTACGGGACATTTTTGGAGGGTCTTTTCAGTGATTTTTATTTTGGTGTGGAAAGAACTTGTCAAAGGTACAGGCTATTTTTGACTTGCTTGAAGCTATAATTTTCATAGAGTGGCAAGTGGGGATGATCCTGGGCTGGCATCCTCAGAGGCAGAGTGCCTTTCCCCGTGGTGGAGCCGCAGTCCAGCCAACTGTGCCACAAAAGCCTGTTTTAATCATTTTTTTAAAATGATGGTTCTATTTAATTTTCCTTGCTCTTGGTTAAATACAGGAAAAGTCTCCTTTATTAGTTCTTTAAGGTTCATAGATGTGAATCGTCATCTGCCTCTTTAGTACAGGCATAGGTCTGTGATTCTCAGCCTTCCCATGAAATGGGTTTCTGATCTCCCTCTCCCTGAACCTATTCTGTGGATTGGGAGGCAGAGAGGGGAGAATAGAAAGGTAGCAAGCACTTGTCCCCTCTCCCTGCATGTCGTGGTGGTGGTAGGCATCTGACACTTCAAGCTGCCCTGCCAGTTGGCAAAGCAAAAGGAACCTGAGAGGGACCCTGAGTGAAACTGCTTTAGAGGAGGGTGAGACAGGAGGAGGTGCAGGGAGCCAGCAGAGCTAAACTTTAATCTCTCTGTGAAGTTTGAGTGAGCCCAGGATGATTAATGAGAGAGCAGACCATCTGATTAAGCCCCTGTGTGTCATAGGACATGATTAGTAGGTGACAGAGACGGTAACAGTATCCAGCCAAACCCTTGTTTCTTTCACGGCTCCGGCTGTTATATGATTAATGTCCCCAAGGGCTATCTCGGGGTCAGGCAAGGGAACCTGTCAGAACAGGTGGAAGTGACAAAATGGGCAGAAACTCCTTAGGGGGGACAGGAGTGGTGAGGGAGAGAATGGCCGGGGGGGCAGGGGGGACGGGTTGGCCAGATGGAGCCGGCAACCTTTCTCTGAACCAAGCAGGCTCGGGAAGCATCATGGGAATGGAAATGAGGAAGAATCCCCAAACTTCTGATGTTTCCCAGGTCCTGGATGCAGCGAGTATTGCCAGCTTGGATGTGCAGAAAGCACAGTGTGACATGGCGAGTCATCACCCATCATTTATGTGCTGAGGTGGGATGGGATGGGGCTACTGTGGGCCCTGAGGGGATTGATGTGAGATGCCCCCATGTGTGCCTTGTAAGCATGCGTGTTCCTTCAGATGCAGCAGAACAGGGCTCCACTCTGCTGGAGGAATTAAGTACAAATCAAACAGGTAGAGCTGATATTTCAGTTTTTTCTTTTAGGGGCCAATGCATATAAACTGCCTTGAATGCTCTACTTAGAAAAGGTACATATGGAGGATGAGAATGGATTCAAAGAATTATATCTTTTTAGGTCTAGAGTGAGCTGTAGAAATTTTTTAAAAATTCAGGTAACCCAGGTTACAGGTGAGAAAACCGAGGCTCAGAGAAGGTAAATGACTTGTCCAATGGAAGTTAGGACTAGACTTTCTATTCCTAGTTTCACATACCAAACCCTTGATGAATCCATTGGTAAGAAGTCTCAGACCTTTTTATTAGATGTGAGCTTCCAAGCAAGACTTTGATCTCCACTTCCCTTATTATATTTCCACCCTCCCTTCCCAGAAGCACTTCGACCTCCAGGTCAAAGGTTCAAATCCCATTTGAAGTAGAATCTCACTGAGTTCCCTTGGGGCAAGCAGTCTTCCCAGGTGGCATCTTTGAGAGGAGGCTATGCTCGTATGGCAGCCATTTTGATCGACAAGGTTCCTGAGGGGGGACCATTTTGACACAAAAGAGAATCTGGATTTTGTTGAGATTCACCCAGCCAGTGTATCTTCTCTTTTTCCATCTTTGATGCTCTGTCTGTTCATTACCCACATTCGAGAGCCATTCTAGGGCTGTAATGGGGACTGGTAAGACTCTTCAACCATTTTCTAGGAGCCTCTTCAGCTGCCAGAGTCCCTCTCTGCTCTACATGTCAATCTGATAACTCTTGCTCTTGTGTTCACACAGCAATAATAATAACTGGGTTAGCACTTGGACTGGGCAGTAACCAGTTCCTTGCATTAGCTTGATCTCCAATGCAGGAGTTTACAAATTGGGAATCTTTGCTAGGAAGAAAAAGGCCACCTGTCAGCAGAGTTTTGTCCATACAGACTTACCAGGCAGAGATTGTCTTCAGTGAGCCACAGAATTAATAGCAAAGCCAAGTTCAGTGTCATGATCACAAAGGAGGAAGACGGAGGGATGGAGACTGTATTGGATTATATCAGCAAGGGAATAGTTTGGGTAAGAGACCCAACCAAGGCATGTTAATGCTTCAGTCCCCCAAAAGTGGTTTATCACTTGGCATTTTATGTGAGTTACCCTCAAAGGGCGAATGGAGTATAAAGGACACTCAAACCTTCCCAGAGTTAACAGAGCCCCAGGGCAGCGTTACAGAACAGGTGACTTGGAGGGCAAACCCTCCTACAGATGACTTCTCCCCAGGTCAGGGGATCTATTACAGATAAATAAATGCTTATTCATTTTAGAATTCTGGCGCGTTTTGATTTCTGCTACACATTTCACCCAGGTGTCATACAGCCTTACCAGGCCAAGCAGAGAGTGAACTGGATTTCCAAGAACAGTCATCTGAATTTGGCTCTTGTGGTCTGAGGGAATCATACAGAAGACTGAGTCACTTCCATGGTCAAAGGGATCATCTAGGACCAAATCCTTTTATGAACTGATAGAAAGGTTTGAGAAAACTTTGGCAGACACGGCATGAGATGTCCAGCCTTTGCTGTGGCCTCTAGCATACTGGTGGGAGCTCCATTGTGGCTTGATGGTGCTGATGGGGGTAGTGGAGTTCTCTATATTACAGAGTGAATCAGTGACCTTGGTGGATCATGCAGTCCTTGAGCCTTTCTCCTGTCGCCAAATAGGTTGAGTTTCCAAAAATCGAGCTTCTCTTGACCTACAAAAAGAACCCACCTTGTCAAAATGTTGACCCGTTCCCCGTGTGTACTGCTTTGTACTGGAGACTTTATGGGGGAGCCATGGTGCTGTGGAGGTGGCTCCAGGCTTTGCTGTTGGTAGACCCCAAAGATAGTTTGGGGTCTTACCAGGACTCAGTGGTCAAGTTTAGGAATCATTTCATGAGCAAGGCCATAAGCAAATGTTTACCGATGATTAAGTGCTGAAGTTTGTGAATGATGTACGCTCATCTAAATTAGAGCAGATTCGCATTAGAGCCTGCCTTCCTCTATAATTTCTTGAGCAGGGAGAAAGGGGCACCATTAATTATTTCAGGGGTGTGGCATCTCACCTTAGGCGACCTCCTGGGAGTGGGTTAGGCTCAATGAAATAATCCTCCACATGATTTGGCAGAGAAATGTTTGAGCTCCACATTATTAGGATGTACTACACTAACGATGTTACCCAACCAGAGAGCATGACAAATAGTTTAATGAAGAACAGCAACTATTCTGGATGGCAGCTATCTCTTTACTTAAAGGCAGAGCTCAGGAGATGCCAACCTCTGTTCCTTTGAGGCTAGCACAAATACAAGATTCTGCCCTTTCACGAAGGATGAAGACACAGGAAAAACTTAGAGTATGGGAGATGCTCATTACCTTGCAGGATTGACGGTTCTGTGGCCCCATCAGTCTGGACTCCCAAGTCCAGGATGCCAAACTCTCTTATCCCCTTTGAGATGGAAAAACAGCACAATCTTCTTTTCCATCCTGTTATTTATTTTTTGAAGATTTTCTGAAAATGGCTTATTTCTGTGTGTAGTTGTTTAAAGAAACCAGACCAGAAAAATCAGGCTAAGTAACAACTTTTTTCTCTTGAGCAATTTTCTTTTTTGCAGTTTGGAACTGGAGGCAATTGAAGTCCTCCCTAGTGCCCTGGTAGCTGCAGCCCCTCTTTCAGCATTTTTTCAAAGGGCACAGGCCAATCTGCCCATAATGAGCTTGGAAAGTGAGGATGAAGTTCCTGATAATATGACACAAATTTCTTTACTTTTGCTCCTTATTTCATCTTAATTAGTCCCTGTAGAAAGGATTGATTTTTGAGAGGCTTGTAGTGAACATCTGTCGGTATTCCTGGGGTCATTCTTAGCCTGTCCTGTGTTTGACATTTCTTGTAAAAGAGGAGGCATTTGTTCATATTGACATTAGCTGCCTCTGTATCTCTCAGTGGTACAGATGGTCTGTGAATAAAGACATCAAGCTAATAGGCAAGATGACAAGCTTCAATAGAGCTGGGGCTCCTCACACTTAAATGGCAGGGCAGCGTAGATTGCTTCTGCTGCTGAGGCTGGGGTCTGCGGGTAGCAAAGCATATGGAATAAGTTAAAAATGAAGAAGGATCCTGGGAAATAACTAGAAACCTCTCCCTGAGATGATAAGGGCTTTTATTATTATTATTATCTTTCATCCGTGCAGTGTGTCAACGCTTCCAAGGCATGCAGAGCCAGGGAAGAAAGGCGGAAACTGCATTTTCTGCCGGTCCTGCTACCATACATTTTTGTCCTCTGAATTGGCCATGCAGATCCTAATGGAGGTTTGCAGATCTCAGAAGGGAGCTATTGTTCTTGCTTTTTGGGTGAAGTATGTTTTGTGCTCCTGCTTCCATCAGAGGACAGCTACTCTCAAGTCACGAGCTTAGGTTTTTTTCTCCCATGAAACCATATTTCCCCCGAGGACCTCCAGGAAATCAGCACTCTGGAACCTTATAATTCTGTTCATTCCAGAGGTTCTGGGCTTTCTCCCAAATGCACATCCTAGTTTATTATGATAATCCATCTTGGCTTTGGCATATGTATATTCATCTCTATTTAAGTCCACTTATATTTTAATCATGAACCACTTATTAGGACAAAGAGGTTTTTTGGTTGACTCTTGCCAGTGTAAAATACCTCAAGCCTGAAGAGCAGCCTCGCGGTTCTGGTGTTGGGTGCACAAGCCCTCCCATTGGTCCAGGTTTCTTTATCAGTGTCTTTTTTATCCTTTCAGCTTCTGTCTTCTCAGATGCTGTAATCCCGATCTTTTCTATCCATCTTCTTTATAGTAGCCCCTATGGACTCAATTATATGAGTAGCTTTTCTTGCCTTCTCCTGAACTGTCTTTAGTTCTATTACACATTCTTTGTTTTCCATTTGTACATGGGTGACATGTCTACATGCTTATGTTGCTTTTTAAAAAAATTTTTATTTTATTTATTTATTTTTGGCTGCGTTGGGTCTTTGTTGCTGTGCGTGGGCTTTCTCTAGTTGCGGCGAATGGGGGCTACTCTTCCTTGCAATGCGCAGCCTTCTCATTTCAGTGGCTTCTCTTGTTGTGGAGCACGGGCTCTAGGCGCACAGGCTTCAGTAGTTGCGGCACATGGGCTCCAGTACTTGTGGCACGTGGGCTCAGTAGTTGTGGCTCGCGGGCTCTAGAGCACAGGCTCAGTAGTGGTGGCACGTGAGCTTAGTTGCTCTGTGGCCTGTGGGATCTTCCAGGACCAGGGCTCAAACCCATGTCCCCTGTATTAGCAGGTGGATTCTTAACCACTGCGCCACCAGGGAAGCCCTGTGTTGCTTTTTAATGTTGACACGCTACCTTTTTTCACGGATGATTTGAGGTGGCTCTCAAGGATACAAACCGTAAAACAAAAATAAAAACAGGACCTTGCCAAGGCAAGGGAAAATAGTAAAAAGGGGATGATTGCAGAGGCAATGCGCTTCTACAGTACAGAGATCAAAACAGTACGTGCTGTTTCTTGTAGGCTGGTGTGGATCAGGATTACTGTGAGCTCACACATACCAAAGACTTGAATCAGGACCAATACCTTTACATGAAAAGGGAAAAATTAACTACGGCACTTGGCAGGTAAATAAAAAACCAGTTTATTGCTTGTCTGATTGTTCTTTATTTTACACACTGATTGGGTTGAGATTTTAATATATGTCCCCCACCCTCCTCACACATAGGATCTCGACTTATTAACTCAATTAAATGAATTATGGTGTTGGGAGAGTCTTACCTAGAAAGAGAAGGAGGTATGAAAGAGAAGGGAACAGGGAGAGAACACAGAAGAGTGCAAAGAGAGAGGAAGGAGAGGAGGAGGGAGACTTCTAATTAGCTTGGATAATGGTAAGATTAATGAGATGCTTTAGTTAATGAGGCAGCTAGCTGGCAGAGGTCTTTTCAGTGCCCCTATGTGGGCTTGAGGTGCCATTATGAGAAGCTGAGTCAGATATTTAAGGAGGAGGGGGAGTTGGGCTTCCAAAAGCCCGAAGCCAGGAAACAATCCACACACAGTTGGCTGGAGTCAGTTTGATGCAGGTCAGGTGGGGACGTGACCCTGCCTTTGTTTCTCCCTGGGTACTATGTCCTGGCCTCATAATTCAACTCTCCCGACCCCTGAATGGGCTGTCATGAAATGAACAGAACCTTCCCCTACTTTATTCTCCCATGTTCCATGAGGATTCTTGTTTTTTTGGGTTTTTTGTTTGTTTGTTTGTTGGCTCTCAGTCATTGGAAGGGGCCTTTGTTCCTGCTTCCCCCACTGTGGTGAATTTCTCAAAGATGGAGACCATGCCTCTACCATTAGATTCCACTGTCCTCTAGATGGAATTTATATCTTTTGTTCAGATTGGCAGCTCCCTAATGATGGGAATCAGTGTCCTTTACATTATTTGAAGAGCTTCTCAAAGCGGACAGATGATTCCTTTCCTTTCTTTCTCCTCTGAATCCCACCATATGTTTTACTGAGGATCCTGCATCTCTTCATTCCACAAATATTTATTGAGGCCTAGTATGTGCCAGGTACTGTTCTAGGCACTTGGAGATACAGAGTGAACAGAGGATGAGTTCTCGTGCAAGGAGTTTACCTTCCGGGTCAGGGGAGGCAAGAGAGACAGATAAGAAGTAGATAAATATATGTCAAGCAGGGTAACATCGGTGGGGGATTCAGGAAAGTGATGCTATTTCATGCTGGGTAATCAGAGGTGACCTTTCTGAAAAGGTAACATTCGATGGCGAGAAGGAAGACATACGGTTATTTGGGCAGGGCGATGAGAGTTCTAGGCAGAGGGAACAGCAAATGCATTTTCCCTCGTCTCTTGTATCTCCAAGGGAGTGTGTGTAACCAGCAGCAGTGTCTCAGGGGGCTCAGAGACACCCATTCACCCTGCATCTCAGAGTCAGACGCTTCAGCATGTGCTGTGGCAGACTCTTCTGCCTGAGCTGTGTCTGAGCTCAGTTGACATCGGCAGCCCTTTTTAACCCATTGGCACCTTCAGGGATCTTGCTCTTTCCCCTCGACTCACTGTTTCTCCAGGGTAGGGGTGAAGGCTCCACCTCTTTTATGTCTCCTAAATCATCTAGGACAGAACTGAAGGATGCCCAGATCTGAGTGTTTTACTCAGTGCTTATTGGGGGTTCCACTCATGCTATTGGAAATGCAGTCCTTTCATGTTGTTTAGTACTGATCAGTGACTCTTCATTCTCCATGCGGTCTTCTGGTGGAGGCAATGAACAGAGCTCAGACTTGGGATCCACGCTGTCTGAGTATAAATTCTACTTGCTTTGTGACTTTGGACATAATAATGATCCCTATGTCATCAAGAGGGTTGATGACTCAATACACGTGAAGCGCTTAGAAAAGTGTCTGATGAGTGGTCTCTAGGTGTTAGCCATTGATATCGTTATTGTTTACTGTTGCTATCATTAATATTCTTTCAGCGTGTTTTATACATATAAGAGTTCTAGAAGTCAAGTGGGTTAGGGTAGTCCTGACTTGCCTGCTGACATAACCTGGAAGGCATCCTTTCCCGAAAAGGTGAGGTGAGGCGGCATCGATTGTGTCTCAGAAGCTGTTGCTTGAATGAAGTGCAGGATGCTGGCTGAGGTGAGGGACAATGCCACTCACCTTGCTTCAGGGGCTAATTAGTTGTTTCGATTTTATGTCACCTCCATGATTACAGATTTCTGAAGGATACTTTGCCATCTTCCTGTGTATCTCAAGCTCTGTGTCGTATTAGGAGATCCAGGAAATATTTGCACAATTAATTAATAACTGGTTAGGTTGATGGTTGGATGGATGGATGCATAGAGTAAATGAGTTATGAGCCTTTTCAAACTACCAAAGAGGTGAGGGTCTGTTAGCTTGTTTCTACCCGCACTCCATCTTTTTTTAACCTTCAATTCTCGCTTCCCTCTGCCTTTCCTTTCCTTTCCTCCTTGCTTTCCTGTCTTCTCGTGCCACCTCTCCCATTGCCTCTGGACACAATCATGTCCCTCTTTGTCTACTATTTTCTCTTTTCTCCTCAGTATCACGTACCAAGCATTCCCCAAATCCGTTAAAGGTTCACAGTGTGGTGGCCCAGGTGAAAGGAGCTGGGCTTTTGCTTTCTCCCTTGGGTATCTGTTCCCTAGGATGACCCAGCATCATTTGCTGAGGTAAGAGTACCATGAGCTCCCCCCCTTTGCCGCAATACCCTCTGCGTCATCGTTTTGCAAACCGCCTTTGCCAAGTGATCATGGCTGAAATTGATGCCTCTGGCACACATGAAACTCACACCTTTGCTCAGGCTGCCTCTCTCTATACTTACTGCCGTTTAAATGTCACCGCTATTGAATGGAGTAATGTGTCTGGGAAGACAGCTAATGCTATATTTTGGTAAGTTCTTGTCAAAATGCCTCTGGCAAGCTATTTGCCCTTGATGAAAAGAATCCTAGTCTTGGTTGCAAAACTCAAGAGTAATTATACCAGACCAAACCCTTGGGACTTACCAAGGGAGTCCTGAACTCTGTGGGAGTCCTGAATCCAGGCCCTTTGTTCACAGGAGAAATGGAGGTTTGGGTGATGTCCTTAGCACCAGCAAGGCTAGGCAGTTAAGTTCTTATCGGAAATAGATGGCTCTGCACATCTCTGAGAAGCACTCACTTTTGGGACCTCAGTTTCACCATCTGGGAAGTTCACATCTGTGCTCTGGTCCACTCCTTAAATAATCTCACCAGACATCTGGGGAAAATTATTCTGTGGGTAGGTCATGAAGAGCAACTGGGAGCTGCCCAGTCCCCATCATTTTCATCATAAAAGCAGGTATCTAGGGCCATATTTTCAGTGGAAAAATTAGTGGCATGATCATTATTACTTGTGGTATTTCTACTTACCTAAGAGGATAGTTGTAGGGAGTAGCTATTAAATCAGTAATGTTAAGAAGCTGGAACTCAAAGGGGATTAGAATCTAGATTATTTTTCTGATTCAGATTACCTAAATTATCTTTTGGCCTTTGAAGAAGGAAAATAAGATTGTATTTATTTCTCTTCTTTCCCTCCTCTGTAAATGCCTAACTGATTTTGTTCATTTCAGCTTGCTGCAGTAGAAATAGCAGCAAACAGCTTCCACTTAACTTCTTTCTGTTAACATGATATTTTTTGCAGGAGGGTAGGGGTGGGCAGAGGAAAGCCAAGAGAAGTGAGTATCTTCCTGTGTTTGGCTGTGGGGTGTGTGGAGAGGGTTTGGAGAATTTTCATTCTTCAGAGGCCCTTCTTTTTACTAACCACCACACTTTGTAATGAAGTTATCTCCCATTCAGCTACACACTGGTGAAATACTGTTTATGAGGACCGTTTGCTATGTTTAAAGAATGTATATTTGGAAGTTACCTGTACCAAATAGATTGTGAATATCTTGTTTTCTCATTGTATCTACCCTGAAATGATGAAAGGTTCTTGAACAAAAAGTATTAAGCATGTATTGGTGACTGAGTGGGTACCCAGAGTAAAATTGCCTACCATGCGTCAAGGCAGGAAACCAAAGGAAAGTGAAGACGAAGCGTCGGGGTGGGAAGATTTCCAGCAGATGGAGGCCTCCCGCCTAGGGAGGGTGTGATGGCTGGGCGTAATAGTCTGGGTTCCTGGTGGTCACGTCCCACATCATGACCACGTCCAGCTGGAGGGTCAGAGCTTCAAGCCAGCCTTCTCAAGATGGAGCAGCCCCATAAGCCACGTTTCCGTGAAGGACCTCAGTTTCTGTGAAGAGGACGTCTCTGTCCCTTCACACGATGTGAACCTAGCATGTTTTGTGTGTTCCACTCCTGCGGGTACTTTCTTCCCTTGCCCTTGCTGAGTGAACCAACACACAGTCCTGGCTGCCTGTCCCCACTTCTTCCTTGAGGGCTTAAGGAAAGAAGGGAGAATAATAAAGGCCCTACTTTGAGAAGCCACCTACCATGCCCCCAAGTCCTCAGACAGCTATGGAACGCAATGATGCGCAACGGAGGAGAGGGAAGAACTTCCACGGGGCTTTGACATTCAAACCCCACTCATACAGGTTGACTGCGAAGAGGGATATAAATGCACGACTGACCCCCAAGATGGAGCCTCATAACAGAAGCCAGCTCTGTGGCTTGTTTGACCTCAGGAATGCTGAGGATGCTCGTGACGGAGCTGGCCTTTCCCTTCACAGCTCGTCCAGTAGGGTCTGCCTTCTCTCTCCCTTCCACATTTTAGATTGGCTACCATGTTCATGCAATAATTTTGACTTTTTGGTTTTTACTCACAGTTGCCGATAATCCATATGCATTCTGTTATACGTCAACTTCTGCTTTCTTTTTCCTTCCTGAAAGCATGTCTTTGTTCAGGGCTCTGTGGCTGCAGGAATTAATGGACCTGCTAGTATGGCTCTTTGAGGAGCAAGAGGGATACTGCAAAAAAAAAAAAAAAAAAAAAAAAAAAAAAAAATAGGGAAGAGCAAAGGGTCTGCTCAGGCGGTGGGTCTGTCATCCCTCCCTCCACCAGCCCTTCTTTAGTGCCTTATTCCTTTTGCGCCTCTACATCCTGGCTTCTGTTTCTTGTCTCCTTTTTTCTCTCCACTTCTGCCCGCATACTGTTGCCTTTCCATCTTGTGATGCATTTGGCTTTTTTTGTGGCTCTCATGCAAGGGATCTCACATAGTGCTGACCAGCCTGTCGGAGAGGTTGCTTTTAGTTCAGGTTTGCAGCTGAGCCATTTAGCTGTGGGCAGAGATGTGGAGTTGCATGTAGAACACCACAAGAGAGCTATGGTTATGACAGGCTCTCTGCATGGAGCAAGGAAAGAACGATCTCAGGCAAAAGGCTCTCAGCATGACCCTTCCCCACCCAACCCCCCCCCCCCCCCGAAGCAGATAGTGCTGAAGGGAGACTTCTCAGACCAGATACCTGGCCGAATGTTTCCCTGAAATTGAGCCTGGGGAGCAGATTCGGACTTTTCCTTCTACTTGCTCATAAAGCCAACCGCGTGGATACAAAGTTCTTTGCTCACCTAGGAAATGCCAAGTGCATGCTTGCTGTGCAGCCGTTCTGAGCACTGACATTTGTTGAGGACGTCAGGATTCTGGGTACCTGCCTAACTGTTGTGACCTGTGGCTGGGAAAAATAAGGTCATTTGTTTCTTTCATATTGGTATTGCTAAGCAATCTTAGTAAGTATTCTCTAACTATGTTCTTTAAAACTAAATACCATCTCAAAAATGTGGCGTATATACATACATACATACATACACACACACGTATAGACACACACACATATAGACATACATACATGCATGCACACAGCAGAAGCACTCTAGTTAACCAATTTGCGTTTCACCAACTGGTGTACTTACCGACACCTGCTCTTCTTCCGTGGAACAATCTCCCTGCATATGCACAGCCGGCAGTTTCTCTCCTCATTCAACCAGGCACTTCTGGTCCCACCAGGTGACCTCTGTATTTACCAAGAGTCAGTTGAATCTGTTCCCAAAGCTACTTATGTTAGTTGTGTTTAAGTTGTAATAATGCAGTTTGGTTAAATGTTATAAAACCAAAGAAATGTGAGAGTGCAGGGGATTTTTTTTTCCATGAAAACTAAGGTGAATGTGTAAGAAAGACTCAATGAGGTTTAGTTGCTTTTAAACAATACAACAAATTAAGTATAGGCAAGACAGCTGAAGAAGCTTGGGAGGAAAAAAAATATCATAATATTCTGGAAGGAGTCTGTACTCAGATTGCCTTGCCAGAGTTTTTAAGTTCTAGTTCCCCTCTAAAGAAAAGAAAACAGGACATTTTGGAATCTATATAATGAGAAAGGTATGTACAGAATAGTCCATGCTGAACTCCAGTGAACAGACCCAACTGCAAAGGAAAAGGCCGAAGCTGACATCAAAAGATCTGCAAATTAGTTTGATTCACATGATTTAAATGAAAATAAAATGTTTAAGTACAGGTGTAGCATTTTAAGCAACGTTTCTTTTTTTTAATTTTTTTGCGGTACGCGGGCCTCTCACTGTTGTGGCCTCTCCCATTGCGGAGCACAGGCTCCAGACGCGCAGGCTCAGCGGCCATGGCTCACGGGCCCAGCCGCTCCGCGGCATGTGGGATCTTCCCGGACCGGGGCACGAACCCACGTCCCCTGCATGGGCAGGCGGACTCTCAACCACTGCGCCACCAGGGAAAAGCTAAGCAACGTTTCTTTAACTGGACAACCAACCACTGGCTTGGATGACAGCATATAACATGCTCCTGCTCTAATACTTGCCTATAAAATCGAAGTCTGGTGACTTTGCTGGGAGGAGAAAGGAGAGAATTGGCAAAGAAAATGAATTAATTCAACCATTTATCAGCTTTTTCATTTTTTTCTTTCTTTTGCCATGGAGCTCTGGGTCTAGTTGGTAACGGAAAAAGCAGACACAACCTTTTGGAGGTTATAGATGGAGGAAAATGAGGGTTTTCATAATCCTGGGACAGCTCCAAAGTCTGCCACTGCATTTCTGCTGTAAACACACATCGCTGGCATTCCACAGCCTCCAGGGCAGCACAGATGGAAAACACGGCGTTGTTGGTGTGGATGGAGTCAGTGAGGAGCAGGCGGGCTGCCTGTCAGCGCTTCCCAGGTCAAGGAAGTTGCAGGTGGCTGGGAGCCGGCTCAGGGATCTGGCCCCCGATGTCAGCCCAGGCAGCTCTCTTGTCAACAAAGAGAGCTCCGTGTTGCAGAAATTAAAAGCAAACTTTGCCTTTGACTCAGACAACGTGTGGGAAGTGGTAGCTCAGTGAGAGACCAGGGGCCACGTGAGCTCGAACTCAAGCCATTCCCTTAGCTTCACGCGACTGATGTTTATGCTCCCTGATGTGAAAGAAAGTGCAGTGAAATCCACCCCTGAAGTTCTTCCATCTGTGAAGACGCACAGAGATTCAGGAGCGGCCTTGGAGCAGTCCCTGCCAGCCGCATGCCCCGGTGCACAAGGCCAGGCCCTTTGCGTTGTGGACATGATTCCCCTTTGTCTCACCCAGAGCCTATTAGGGAGGTGCCCGTTAAAGATGTGTAACCACTGAGCAGGGTGTATTCCATGCAATGCAAGTTAGCGGCTGGAGGGCCCCCTGTCTATGTTCCAAGGATCATCTGCTGTATTCTAACATCTGTGAGGGATACACAGTGGAGTCCAACTGGAGACGCATATATCCTAAGTAAAATAAACCCTTTCTTGTAAGTAAGAGAGTGATAAATAATTTAATATAATTTTTAAATATGGATGGTTCTCAGCATCTCCCCACCCTTCGTAGTTCTCTCCTTTTTTAACACCTCTAGGTATCCCCTAGGGAGGGTCACTCTGTTAGGAATTATTCCAATCTGCTGCTTAACCAACAGCAGTGGTGCCAATGTCACCCAATTCACAGATGAGCGCTGGTCTGGCCTGATGTTCTCTCAGTTACTGTCATTCCCCTCTGAGCTGACCTCGCTTTACTTTGCTCAAGCTCCCAGCTTGGCCACTGATGTTCCTCCATCCTGGAAGCCTCACCCCTCAGATTGCCAGGACTCTTGCCTTTTCAAGCCCAGCACCAGACCTTCCTCTCCTACTTCTACTCAGTGTACTGCCCAAATTACCATTTCCAGTGGGCACAGTACTATTTTTTAGCTCCCACTGCAAAATGGTTGCGAGACTGAACATTTGTCTCCTACCACAGACCTTTACGTTAGAGGGATCTTACATCAGGGCTGCTTGGACACACAGTTCTCAGCTATGTGTCTCTCTCTCCCCATGGGATGTACACACCACTATGCTGGGTGGGTGATGGTGGGTTCAAAGAACTCTCCAAAACCACCATTTTCTTGTACCCTCAGGTCCTGTTGTGAAACTAGGCTTGTTTGTTGAACTTTCTTCTCTAAGGGTGAGCATCCTCCCAGCACAGACAGTGCGCCACAGGCCTGCTCCCCACCATTTCATGTCTGTTCCTCTCCCTCCCCCAGCAGTCCTACCTGTATACATACACATACACACACACCCCTGCATGCACACCACACATATACCCATTCTCTGCCGTGCCTGCAAAGGATCAAAGAAATATTTTAGTGGGAAGTTTTCTACAGTAGAAGTTAATAGTAAGGGATCTTGACCAGATTACTTGGGTTCAGTTCCTGGTTCTGTCACTTACCAGCTTTCTTACCCTGGGTAAATTACTTAACCTCTCTGATTTCCATTTCTTCATATATAAAATGGAATAATAATAGTACCTACCTTGAAAAGTGTCCAGCACAGCGTTTCTATGCTGGGAACACTAATCCAATGTGTCAGGAGCAAAACTTCTGCATGCGGCTTCCATAGACAAGCGAAACTAGACTAAGCACAAAAGAAGTAGACCTTATCACCTAGATTCCATCGTATTTTCCCGGGGACCCCAGTGGGCTTTGCTGGCGACACCATGGGTGTGCTCTGAAAGAAAACAGAGACACAGGATTATTCAGAATTGCACAACTGGATGATGGTAGAGTGCTGCGTATTTTCCTCTCTCTCACTGCCCTTGACTCAGCAGAGGGGAACTGGAACACCGTAATGACATCTACTGTGACACCATCTTCCTCTGGACTATAACACACAAGAGAAAGCCGTGGGGCTGACAGGGTCTTGGTGCTATGGCCAGGTGTCAGACCTGTGCCTCTGAGGTGGGAGAGCCGAGTTCAGGACATCGGTCCACCACAGACTTCCCAGCTCCATGTAATATCAAATGGGGAAGCTCTCCCAGAGATCTCCATCTCAACACTAAGACCCAGCTCCGCTCAACAACCAGCAAGCTACAGTGCTGGACACCCTATGCCAAACAACTATCAAGACAGGAACACAACCCCACCCATTAGCAGAGGGGCTGCCTAAAATCACAATAAGGTCACAGACACCCCAAAACACACCACCGATGCAGTCCTGCCCACCAGAAACACAAGATCCAGCCTCATCCACCAAAACACAGGCACTTCCACCAGGAAGCCTACACAACCCACTGAACCAACCTTAGCCACTGGGGGCAGACACCAAAAACAACAGTAACTATGAACCTGCAGCCAAGGTTCATAGGAGACACCAAACACAGTAAGTTAAGAAACATGAGAAGACAGAGAAACACACAGCAGATGAAGGAGCAAGGTAAAAACCCACCAGACCAAACAAATGAAGAGGAAATAGGCAGTCTGCCTGAAAAAGAATTCAGAATAAGGATAGTAAAGATGATCCAAAATCTTGAAAATAGAATGGAGAAAATACAAGAAACATATAACGAGGACCCAGAAGAACTAAAGAGCAAACAAACAGTGATGAACAGCACAATAAATGAAATTAAAAATTCTCTAGAAGGAATCAATAGCAGAATAACTGAGGCAGAAGAACGGATAAGTGACCTGGAAGATAAAATAGTAGAAATAACTACCACAGAGCAGAATAAAGAAAAAAGAATGAAAAGAATTGAGGACAGTCAGAGAGACCTCTGGGACAACATTAAATGCACCAACATTTGAATTATAGGGGGTCCCAGAAGAGGAAGAGAAAAAAAGGGACTGAGAAAATATTTGAAGAGATTATATTTAAAAACTTCCCTAATATGGGAAAGGAAATAGTCAGCCAAGTCGAGGAAGCGTGGAGAGTCCCAGAGAGGATAAATCCAAGGAGAAACACTCTAAGACACATATTAATCAAACTATTAAAAATTAAATACAAATAAAAAGTATTAAAAACAGCAAGGGGAAAACAGCAAATAACATGCAAGGGAATCCACATAAGGTTAACAGATGATCTTTCAGCAGAAACTCTGCACGTCAGAAGGGAGTGGCAAGACATATTTAAAGTGATGAAAGGGAAAAACCTACAACCAAGATTACTCTACCCAGCAAGGATGTCATTCAGATTCGACTGAGAAATTAAAAACCTTACAGACAAGCAAGAGCTAAGAGAATGCAGCACCACCAAACCAGCTTTACAACATATGCTAAAGGAACTTCTCTAGGCAGGAAACACAAGAGAAGGAAAAGACCTACAATAACAAACCCAAAACAATTAAGAAAATGGTAATAGGAGCATAAATATTGCTAATTACCTTCAATGTAAATGGATTAAATGCTCCCACCAAAAGACACAGACTGGCTGAATGGATACAAAAACAAGACCCATATATATGCTGTCTACAAGAGACCCACTTCAGACCTAGGGACCCATGTAGACTGAAAGTGAGGGGATGGAAAAAGATATTCCAAGCAAATGGAAATCAAAAGAAAGCTGGAGTAGCAATTCTCACATCAGACAGAATAGACTTTAAAATAAAGACTATTAAAGACACAAAGAAGGACACTACATAATGATCAAGGGATCAATCCAAGAAGATATAACAATTGTAAATATTTATGCACCCAACATAGAGGTACCTCAGTATATAAGGCAAATGTTAACAGCCATTAAGGGGGAAATAGACAATAACACAGTCGTATAGGGGACATTAACACCCCACTTTCACCAATGGACAGATCATCCAAAATGAAAATAAGGAAGGAAACACAAGCTTTAAATGATGCATTAAACAAGATGGAGTTAATTGATATTTATAGGGCATTCCATCCAAAAACAGTAGAATACACTTTCTTCTCAAGTGCTCATGGAACATTCTTCAGGATAGATCATATCTTGGGTCACAAATCAAGCCTTGGTAAATTTAAGAACACTGAGATTGTATCAAGTATCTTTTCCGACCACAATGCTATGAGACTAGATATCAATTGCAGGAAAAAATCTGTAAAAAATACAAACACATGGAAGCTAAACAATACACTACTAAGTAACCAAGAGATCACTGAAGAAATCAAAGAGGAAATCAAAAAGTATCTAGAAACGAATGACAATGAAAGCACGATGACCCCAAACCTATGGGGTGCAGCAAAAGCAGCTCTAAGAGGGAAGTTTATAGCAATACAATCCTACCTCAAGAAACAAGAAACATCTCAAATAAAAAACCTAACCTTACACCTAAAGCAATTAGAGAAAGAAGAACAAAAAACCCCAGAGTTAGCAGAAGGGAAGAAATCATAAAAATCAGATGAGAAATAAGAAAATGAAGAAAAAGAAATGAAGGAAACAGTAGCAAAAAACAACAAAACTAAAAGCTGGTTCTTTGAGAAGATAAACAAATTTGATAAACCATTAGCCAGACTCATCAAGAAAAACGGGAGAAGACTCATCAATAGAATTAGAAATGAAAAAGGAGAAGCAACAACTGACACTGCAGAAATAGAAAGGATCATGAGAGATTGCTACAAGCAAATATATGACAATAAAATGGACAACTTGGAAGAAATGGACAAATTCTTAGAAAAGCACAACCTTCCGAGACTGA
This sequence comes from Lipotes vexillifer, assembly GCF_000442215.2. Taxonomy (NCBI): domain Eukaryota; kingdom Metazoa; phylum Chordata; class Mammalia; order Artiodactyla; family Lipotidae; genus Lipotes; species Lipotes vexillifer. Next base: position 626,031 of record NW_006795130.1, on the reverse strand, counting down.
ACCAGGAAGAAATAGAAAATATAAACAGACCAATCACAAGCACTGAAATTGAGACTGTGAATAAAAATCTTCCAACAAACAAAAGCCCAGGACCAAATGGCCTCACAGGTGAATTCTGTCACACATTTAGAGAAGACCTAACACCTATCCTTCTCAAGCTCTTCCAAAATATAGCAGAGGGAGGAACCCTCCCAGAGTCATTCTATGAGGCCACCATCACCCTGATACCAAAACCAGACAAAGATGTCACAAAGAAAGAGAATTATAGGCCAATATCACTGATGAACATAGATGCAAAAATCCTCAACAAAATACTAGCAAACAGAATCCAACAGCACATTAAAAAGGATCATACACCACGATCAAGTGGGGTTTATCACAGGAATGCAAGGATTCTTCAATTTATGCAACTCAATCAATGTGATACACCATATTAACAAATTGAAGGAGAAAAACTGTATGATCATCTCAATAGATGCAGAAAATGCTTTTGACAAAATTCAACACCCATTTATGACAAAAACCCTCCAGAAAGTAGGCATAGAGAGAACTTACCTCAACGTAATAAAGACCATATATGACAAGCCCACAGCCAACATTGTCCTCAATGGTGAAAAACTGAAACCGTTTCCTCTAAGATCAGGAGCAAGTCAAGGTTGCCCACTCTCACCACTGTTATTCAACATAGTTTTGGAAGTTTCAGCCACAGCAGTCAGAGGAGGAAAAGAAGTAAGAGGAATACAAATCGGAAAAGAAGAAGTAAAGCTGTCACTGTTTGCAGAGGACATGACACTATACACAGAGAATCCTAAAGATGCCACCAGAAAACTACTAGAGCTAATCAATGAATTTGGTAAAGTAGCAGGATACAAAATTAATGCACAGAAATCTCTGGCATTCCTATACACTAATGATGAGAAATCTGAAAGAGAAATTAAGGAAACACTCCCATTTACCACTGCAACCAAAAGAATAAAATACCTAAGAATAAACCTGCCTATGGAGACAAAAGACCTGTATGCAGAAAACTATAAGACACTGATTAAAGAAATTACAGATGATATAAACAGATGGAGAGATATACCATGTTCTTGGAGTGGAAGAATCAACATTGTGAAAATGACTCTACTACCCAAAGCAATCTACATATCAATGCAATCCCTTTCAAACTACCAATGGCATTTTTCACAGAACTAGAACAAAAAAATTTCACAATTTGTATGGAAATACAAAAAATCCCAAATAGCCAAAGCTATCTTGAGAAAGAAAAACGGAGCTGGAGCAATCAGGCTCCCTGACTTCACACTATACTACAAAGCTACAGTAATCAAGACAGTATGGTACTGGCACAGAAACAGAAATATAGATCAATGGAACAGGATAGAAAGCCTAGAGATAAACCCATGCACATATGGTGACCTTATCTTTGATAAAGGAGGCAAGAATATACAATGGAGAAAAGACAGCCTCTTCAATAAGTGGTGCTGGGAAAACTGGACAGCTACATGTAAAAGAATGAAATTAGAACACTCCCTAACACCATACACAAAAATAACCTCAAAATGGGTTACAGACCTAAATGTAAGGCTAGGCACTATAAAACTCTTAGAGGAAAACATAGGCAGAACACTCTATGACATAAATCACAGCAAGACCCTTTTTGATCCACCTCCTAGAGAAATGGAAATAAAACCAAAAATAAACAAATGGGACCTAATGAAACTGAAAAGCTTTTGCACAGCAAAGGAAACCATAAACAAGACAAAAAGACCACCCTCAGAATGGGAGAAAATATTTGCAAATGAAGCAACAAACCAAGGACCAATCTCCAAAATTTACAAGCAGTGCGTGCACCTCAATATGAAAAAAACAGTGCAATCCAAAAATGGGCAGAAGACCTAAATAGACATTTCTCCAAAGAAGATATACAGATTGCCAACAAACACATGAAAGGATGCTCAACATCACTAACCATAAGAGAAGTGCTAATCAAAACTGCAACGAGATGTCACCTCACACCAGCAGAATGGCCATCATGAAAAAGTCTATAAACAGTAAATGCCGGAGAGGGTGTGGAGACAAGGGAACCCTCTTGCACTTTTGGTGGGAATGTAAATTGATACAACCAATATGGAGAACAGTATGGAGGTTCCTTAAAAACCTAAAAATAGAACTACCATTAGCCCACGGGGTTATATACCCTGAGAACACCGTAATTCAAAACGAGTCATGGACCACGATGTTCATTGCAGCTCTATTTACAATAGCCAGGACATGGAAGCAACCTGAGTGTCCATCGACAGATGAATGGATAAAGATGATGTGGCACATATATACAATGGAGTATTACTCAGCCATAAAAAGAAACAAAGTTGAGTCGTTTGTAGTGAGGTAGATGGACCTGGAGACTGTCATACAGAGTGAAGTAAGTCAGAGAGAGAAAAATAAATACTGTATACTAACACGTATATATGGAATATAAAAAAAAAATAATAATGGTTATGAAGAACCTAGAGACAGGACAGGGATAAAGATACAGATGTAGAGAATGGACTTGAGGACACGGGGAGGGGGAAGGGTAAGCTGGGACGAAGTGAGAGAGTAGCATTGATATATATATACACTACCAAATGTAAAATAGATAGCTAGTGGGAAGCAGCCGCATAGCACAGGGAGATCAGCTCGGTGCTTTCTGACCACCTAGAGGGATGGACTAAGGAGGGTGGGAGGGAGACGCAAGAGGGAGGAGATATGGGGACATACGTATATGTGTAGCTGATTCACTTTGTTATAAAGCAGAAACTAACACACCGTTGTAAAGCAATTATATTCCAATAAAGATGTTAAAAATAATAATAATAGTACCTACCTTGTAAGGTTATTGTGAGGAATAAATGAGTTAGTATCTGTCCTTTGGACAGTGCCTGGTATAGAGTGAGCACTGGATAAATGTGAGCTGTCATTATCAGTATATCTAAACACCAGGTACTGATGTAGTTCAGAATTTTAAGGACATTTCTCAGAACTATTGAAAATCAGTAGATACTAAAAATCACAGTGCTCAGCCTTGGGGTAATCAGCTTCACACCCAGTGCCCACTTAGACTCATCCAGAATACTTTTTTAAACCTATTTTGCTTTAATTATTCATAAATTATGACATGCTTCCAGCCCATCAAGTTATTAGTAACTAACCCCTCTTTGGGCAGGATGTTAGTGCAGAAACTCACCTGTTACTCTGAGTAATTCTGTGTATTTAAAATGTGCTAGAATTCCTTGTATCTTGAAATTTCAATTGGGGATTGATAGCAGGTTCTGATAACTTGTAAATAGAGACTGATCGTTTGTTAGCCTGTGTTTTGATAAGTAGCTTGTTTCTTTAATCTTCTGGTCAGAATCTGGTGTTCAAGGAAACTAGGCCAGACTAGGTTTTCCCTCGTGTGTTAGTAGGGGGTGTATTGTTTCTCCCTGGACAGCTTGCGTGACTATTTTGATACCCCAGTCTGTCTTGCTACCTCCTGTCTCTACCCAGCTTAGCCTCACATGACACAAACAGAGTGAACTTCCCCTGGCACAGCTTTGATCATGTGTTGTGTCATGAAGAAAGGCAGCTAAGGCTGCCCCTTTGCCTGCCCCCAAAGCCAGTTCATGGCCCAGCAAAACCTGGTGCAGCTTATTGGGGCCAGAGATTCTCATTATCCACCACGCCCCTCGAAATCTCTGTGCTTCCGCCACATTGGACCACTCTTCCTTGTCATAAATGCTCTCAGCTTTCCTCTCTCTGTGCCCTTTTCATCCCCACCCACCCACTTTCCTAGTGTGTCCTCCTAACCACCATGCCACAATCCTGTTCATTTTTCAGGACTTGGTGTAAGGCCACTTCCCCCCGTGAATCTTGCCCTAATTCCCCTCAGCCAAATGTAACCACCCCTGAGTTCTCTAGCCCCTTATCTCCCATCATGTACATATCATGTATCTTTTGTGGTGTTGGGTACCAGGATATTTTCATTGGATATTTTTATGTTTAAATCTTGTACATATCTCCGTCACGTTAGGAAAAATTCTTCGAGATATTTAAAGTCTTTGATGCCAAATTGCCTTTTAGGCAATAGTAATCCATTTATTCTCTTATCAGTTGCCCATTTCCTCCATACCCTCTATAATCCTAGGTGTTATTTCTCCCCTCCTTTGTCATTTTGATAGGTTTAGAAAAAAACCATGTTGCATTGCTCTAATTTCTAGTGAGGGGGAACATTTCAAAAATGTGTCTATTAGCCACACACACTCCTTTTGAATTGTCTGTTGACCGGGCACTTGACACTTTATATCATAGTATTTTCACGGACTTGTCAGCTACCAAGGATCCATAGGATGAACAGCTGTACTTCCAGACTCAGCCACTGTGCCTGGCACATGTTACATGGTAACATAGTAAATGTTTGCTGAGAGGGTAAGTGAAAGACTATATGTGGCTGATGATTGTTAGTGTTACACATTTTAAAGTATGTAGAATCTAGTTGTACCTCTAGTCCAATTTTTAATTAAAAAGGTAAGCATTTAAAAATATCTAAATATTTTTATTGATATTTAAAAATATGGAGAATCTAGTTATATCTCTAGTCCAGTTCAAAATACAAATTTGAATGCAACATTCAGTGTGACCACAGTGTTGCATCTCACTTTGTAAGCCCTCCATTTGTGAGGGTGGTGGAGAAGGGCCCAAGGTTTGATTTGCAGACATGAAAAAGAATTGCGATAGGGAGCTGCTCTGGGTACACTCCGTGATTCTAGAACATAACAGCCTCTGTTATTTACATTTCTGGACCTCAACAAAATAGGGAGAGTAATCTTTGAGCTTAAGAAGCAGGAAGGCAAGGCAGAGCAAACCTCTGCTTTGAGAGGTGCTTGATTTCAGCTGAGAAGGTGTAGTGACAAATTTTTTAACTGGTAGGTTGCTACTAGGACTTAGTCTTCTTAGAAACCAGCTTATTTACTTGTAAAAAGTGAAATCCACTAAAATCTAGTTTATTTGGCATTCTATTAAGCAGAACATTTTTTTATAACATCATTTTCATACGAATGACCCTCAGATACCGTAAGGTGATATTTGGGTCACTTTGGAGTTGAGTCTATGGATTATATTATCATTCTTTCGAAAACTGGGGATTGTGGCACATGTGGTAATTTTCTCTTCACCAGGATGCCCTAGTTGCCAAGAGCAAAGATTTCTGCAGAGTGGGAAAGTTTTGTGAGTGTGTGTGTGTGTGTGTGTGTGTGTGTAGGCAAGCACATTAGCGTGAACATTGGAGGTTGGCGATAGAACAAAGTTGGAGTCAAGTAGGAGAGTGAAACTTATGGAGTCTTGACCGTTCATCAGGACTCTCACATTTCACCAGCCAAGAGGCACCTTCTAAGGTTGACTTCACTTTGGAATTGTTTGGTTGAGGCAAGGGAGGTAAGGAAACCCAAACCTCTTCAGTGCTGTGCTAGAAGTGTTACTCAATCTCGTTTCATAAAGGAAATATGAGGTTGGATTATTTTTATTGTTTTTGTTTTGTTTTGTTTTTTTCTTAAGTAAAGAAAGCAGTGGGCTTCCCTGGTGGCGCAGTGGTTGAGAGTCCGCCTGCCGATGCAGGGGACACGGGTTCGTGCCCCGGTCTGGGAAGATCCCACATGCCGCGGAGCAGCTGAGCCCATGAGCCATGGCCGCTGAGCCTGCGCGTCCGGAGTCTGTACTCCGCAACGGGAGAGGCCACAGCAGTGAGAGGCCCGCATACAGAAAAAAAAAAAAAAG
>NW_006795130.1:579900-620228 GCF_000442215.2 Lipotes vexillifer | reverse complement strand
AAAAAAAAAAAAAAAAAAAAAAAAAAAAAAAAAAAAAAAAAAGAAAGCAGTAAGTGGTTTCTTCCTTGTGTGCAAGTAACACCCTGCCAAACAGATCCTGTTGACAGATAATTGCCTGACAGGCGAGCGCCTTTGATGTTAAGCTTCACTTAGGCAGAAAGAAAGTTTCTGTGCGCCTCCTGAGCAGTCCTGGGTGGTCTTGTCTGCTTTCCTTGCCCAGAGCCTTGCCCAGGAAACCAGGGGGTTCAGGGCCCTGGGTGGTGATGGGGTCAGCAAACCCCAGGCCGCTCTCCCAAGTATGGAGGGCAAGGAGGAGCCTGCAAACTCAGCTTAAAACAAACAAGCGCTAAATTAAAAAGAAAGTTAAATACAGATCAGCTGCTTGGCTCCTAACAGCAGATTTAATTCTCCCCTCCTCTCACCTGAAGGAGCTTCGCCTGCAGGGTTGGCATCAATTATCTGTAGACATGTGGAAAATGATGGATGAGCTGCCTGCGGCACTGGAGTACACTTTGTCAACCACTCATCATTTATACATCTTATCTCTGCCAGAACAAAAGATAGGACAGCCCCACACTGAAGCTGGGGGTGTGAAGCAGAGGAGATGAGAGTAGGAGGTGAGGGAGGCAAGTCAGGCAAAGTCATTGGGTGCCAATAGGTGCGAGCTGGGTTGTGGAGGCCCATAGCTGTTGACCCTGGGCTGTCTGGCCAGGCCAGCTCTGCCCTTGTCGCAGGTTCCAGTGTTGCCAAAACTCTTTGACCATCCGCTCCAGAAGGGCCTGGGAGTCAGGGAACTGTGTGCTGTTTTCATTATAGCACCGTCTCTGGGGGGTTGGGGAGCATGGTCATCATGGCTGCAGCTGACCCTTTGCTTTAATCAGCCACTCAGAAGGTGGGGTTTGTAACCATCCCTGACAGAGATGAATCATGGCCTGGTGGATCCAGCTTCTGGGAGAATGTCCGGAGAAGCTGCCTTAGGTATCAGCTGGTTTTAGGGAAGTCAGCACATCTGAGGCTGGTGGGCCTGGACAGTACAATTCATAGTTCGTTTTTTTTTTAAATCTTATTACCAAGGCTGAAGTGGGGCCCAAATGTTTTTACTCAGACTGAGCCAGTAGGTTGATGCTGATGCTGGCACCTTATTTGTGACCCGCCCATGGCCTTGTTCTTAGGACTCAGACCCATGCTAAGGACCAGCAGGAAATACCAGCTCCCAGAGGTCATTCTGTCTGTGGCCATCTTCTCTCTTTCCTGGTGACAGTATAATAGCCACAAACCCAGGTGATGACCTAACAATCATTTCTAGGCAATAACTGCTGAAAATAGCAATTCTGTTATGGGCTAATCTCTATTAATTCGCTATTAAAGGCCCCCCATTTATTGATTTATTTTTTCTTTGAAAGGGTACTGAAAAATATAACATCAAGTGACCTAGTTATATAATTGGAGTGATAGGCCCAATAGATTCCTTGGTAACTGGTCAGGGGGTAGAGAGGGATTAAGGTAGAAAACTTCAAGTTCGTAATATAATATGATTTTCCTCTGGTGAAATTTGATACACCACTTATAAAGTGATAAATAAGAATGAAAAATGAATATACTTATTGAATGAATTTTAAAAGCAAGGGGGTAGAACTCTGAGGCAGGATCGTGTCAGAAAGGAGATGATGAAATGTAAGAGAATTATGAAATGGGGGGAAAAAAAAGCAGAAGACCAAAGGACACCATACCCGGGAGAATAACTCAATGGCCTTTGAAAGTTATAAAGAAATGTTTTGAACCCTTATATAGATTTTTGTTGATACCGTTGGATAAACAGTTATCTCCAGCTATGCTCAAGAGTTGGTAGTTGAGATAACAGTGATAGACCAGTAATCATCATGACATCATATATTTTCATGAAACCTTTGTTGACCATGTATTATCCACACAGAGGGACCCTCTTGGACCAGTAGACAAAGGTGGCCACTCAAGGGCCCATGATGCCCACAGATATTCCAGTGATGATGGACTATTCACACTGATCTAGCTGATGGGGGTGAGAGGAAGTCTTCATTGGCTTTCTCTAACCCTGAAATTGTAAACCAAAGAGTAGTTTCAAAATCCTAGAATCAAGGACAGGCACACGCAATCCGATATAGATGCAAGAGCTGTAAAGTGACAACTCCAAATGAAGGCATGCCTGTGATCCCTTTGAGGTGGATTACATTTGAGATTTAGATGGAAGCCTTATCCACCACAGTAATTGAGTTTTATGTTTCTTTGTGCTTTTGATAACCCTTCAAGCCTTCTACTTTGGGAAGCGGTCCCCTGCCTGGTATTAATCTTGAACATTTTGAAAGGTATTTGTATTCGTTTGCTGGGGTTGCTGTAACAAAGTACCACAAACTGGGTGACCTAACAGAAATTATTGTATCACAGTTCTGCAGGCTAAAAGTCCAAAATCAAGGTGTCAGCAGGGCTTCTTGGTAGAGGTGACAAGGAGACCCTGTTTCACGCTGTCTCCTAGCTTCTGGTAGCCTCTGGCGTTTCTTGGCTGGTAGATTGCCTTCCCCCTGTGTCTTCACATTGCTTTCCCTCTATGAGCATGTATCTCTGTATCCAGATTTCCCACTTTTTATAAGGGCATGTTGGATTAAGGCTCACCCTAATGACCTCATCTTAACTTGATCACCTGCAAAGACCCTATTTCCAAAAAAGGTCACATTGGTAGGCACTGGGGGTTAGGACTCCAACATCTTTTTTAGGGGATACAATTCAACCCATAACAGTATTACCCAGGAACTATAATGTGAGAAATGCCACCCTATGTGCTTCATCTCATGAGTTTAAGACTTAGATTTCTATCTCGAAGAGGGAACCGTGTAATATCTTATCTATAAGCACATAGTAACTGCTTGATAAATATTTGTTAAATTAATGAGTGGATGAGACTTTAAACTGCTTTGGGGGGGAAAAAGGCATTTTTAAATATGACATTTACCTTTCTACTAGGAAAAGAGTAATTTCCAGTTTATGAAGTCAATGAATTAACACCAGAGGCATCATAAATTTATAAAAATAGTTTCCTTTCGAAAACTGCATCTCATGAATCTGAGTTTGGCCATTTGTAAGGAGTCTTTTTTTATAAATGGTACCTTGGGGAGAAGAACCTCCCTGCTAATTCTGTTTTTGAGGAAGTCAGTGCCTTGGGCTAGAAGTTTATTTTCTTGCGATACGTTCCCACTTGGGGGAAAATATCCTTCATGAAAATCTTATATTGCAAATTTGTTAAAACTGTCTCAATATTGTTTGAATTATCCAGTTCACATGCTGATATGGGAGAGATATTCAGCATCTTGAGTAGACTAACGTCTAGTACATGCAGACGGTTGAGTGTTGAGTTAGTGAGGAGGGAGCTTTTGTGTTTTCTTTTCTAGAAACTTACATTTTATTTACAAACAGGTGACCTTTTCACATAGTTTTATAAAATAACATAGTTTTGTTAAAAATAACAAAGCAGCACAAATTGGCTATATTTGATAACTTGTATGTGAATTATAGAGGTATAGAAAGTTTAAGAGTAAAAACGTTCATTATATCTTCCATTTTACATTAACAAACATCTTCATCCTTAAAGTTTCTCTCTATATATTTTGGAAAGTTTTTATTAAATATAGTCAGTTTTTTAATGTTTTGAAGCCATATGGCTGACGATATATATAATTGCCAGCCTGAGGAGAACCAGCTCTATCAGGATCTCAAGGCAGCAGTCCTATGTGGTTAATATCAAGGACACAACGTGTCAGGCCCCCACCCAGAGACAGTATTGTGACCTGTCACTCAAAGGAAGGTTGTGAAATTTGGAGAAGATCCAGGAGGCAAAATCAAAGAGCTGTACTCAGCGATGCCTGCCTATTGTCCTGCACAGACGAATCTCTTTTTATGCTTCACTTTGCTTTCTGAGACCAACTTATACTGAACCATTCCTATCTCCATGTCTTTGTTTATGCCGTTGCTCCACTTTGGAAGGTCCATCCATCTTCTGCTGCTCTGCTGAGTCAATTACTACTGATCCTTTAAGTTCCTATTCAAATCCCAAGCCTCCTGTGAAGCCTTCTTGGACATTTTCATCCTATGCTGACTGCTCCTTAAGCTAAATCCCTTAGAGTTAACTATAATACACTTGGATGCTGGTTTCATGTCAACCATTCCTGTCTCTAGCTATAAGCAGCTCAACAAAGGACGATATCTTTATGTTATACAACGTCTCAGTTCCTTGGTTGTATATAATGTTGAGAAATTGATCTGACTTGATGAGGACATGCTTAATGATTGCCCCCAATTATTCACCAAGGTGAGGGTGAGCAATGCTTTTCCAGTGTTCATGCAGGTTCGAGTGGAAGGCAAGGGGCTTTATTTAAGGACCCTTAAAGGAATTTAAGATGGATGGAATTTGCTGACAGAATTCTATTTATGTGGTCAAATTTTCCAGTGGTGTTGGTACCTACTTTCCTTAAGAGGATGAAAAACAAGAAAGGTTCTCCTGGGAATCAGGAGAAGAAATGAAATGAGCTGCAGCTGAGCCCTTTCTCTCCAAAATGGAGTTTATGCCATGGGGAAGTGACCCAACGATGGCTCAGCAATGATAGAAGCCCATAATAACAACAACAACAACAATAAGATATATGTTTTTTTTTTTTTTAAGATGCATGTATTTTAAAACTACCATTTTGAAAAACAAACTCAGTCCTATAGCAATAGGAACTAAAGTTTGACTTGGGGAAGGGGGGAGGGATATGTTGGGCTCCCAGTGAGGTTGAGGGTCCCTTTAGGAGATTTGATCAGAGAGAAAGACTGGCTACATCCCAGGGGGTTGGTGATTCTAAAGTTAGGGGCAGGAGGAAGAATTGAGGAGTGGCAAGAACTAAATTAAGAGAATGTTTTGGGAAGATTGTCATTTCAAGAGGAATAGCTCACGGGAGTTGTGTATTGCCCTCCTGCAACTGTAGACATTTTTCACTTTATAATTCCCTGTTTAAACCTGGACAACTTTAATTCGGGATTAAAAATTTTTGGCTGAAATGCAGAGCAGAGTTCTAATGATGAAGGGCTGCAATTTACAGGCCAATTAGAATGGCATTTGTTTTCATTCCGCAGCAACTTTTCTCCCCCCCTCCCCAGTGCACCCCTCAATAATAGGAAAATAGATTCCTGGGTCCAAAGGTGGTTTTCTGGAGCTGTCAGCTGCCATATGCCCTGAGTTGGAAGGTGGGGGACAGGTTCCAGGCAGCTTCCAAAGAACCACCCCTTGCCTTCTGCCCAATCTGTAGAGCCACTCTCCCTGCAAAACAATGCCATTTAACTTCAAGCTCTGACACCTTGCCTATTTCTATTTCACTATAAATAAACCTACCCTCCCTTCTCTTGCCTCCCCCAGGTCAGGCATCTCTCAATTACAGTCTTAAACCTGACCAAGCAAGAACAAATGGTGACCTTAAGTTATATCTTAAAAGTCCTGCCTCATATTGGGATGCAGAAAGAGTTTTTTTGGCATTCTCTTTGACAGGCTGCTTGTAGATAGAACAGTTTTCCATAAGGAATTGAAATCATACATCAAATGTATTGTTTTATATGTAAGCCACTGGAGACCAATGAAAGCAGTTGGTAGAGCCCAAATACCATTACAAATAGATTTATCGTAGTGTGTTTTCTCCCACCTTTTTCTAGAAGTTATTACGTTAATCTTAAGAATTTATGTAAGTATGCTTGTGGCTTTTATATGGTTTATGCATTCACTTTGGAGACTTTTAGCTATTTAGTGACGAGGTGTTTAAAACAAGTGTCATCAAGGAAATAATTTTGGCTTTACATCATTTTTTTTTTTATATTTGCCTCTGAATGCTACATATAGAATAGCCAGTTGGCAATATAAAAGAGTTATTGTGGATGTCATGGAAACTTATCTTTCCAGTGCCCTTTAGTTTGGTGTGTTCATCTGCACCTCCAAAAAGCAAGCAGAGATAAACATGCCGTATCTTTTTGCTGCCAAATTAGAAGAAAGCTCTGTGTCTTCCTTCCTGAACCACTTCAAAGAAGGAGAACATTAGACTTCAGAGCAATTAAACTCACTCTAGTTTACATTTGCTCAAAAATCTGGAAAAAAAATTTTGTTGGCCAGCCCCACAGTAACAGGGGCTGTTTGAAAATCTAAAAAGAAAAATCTTGAATGATTTTCTTAGAAGATGAATCAAATGATCTTGTAAGACCTATTGCTCTCTCATTTATCATATCAATGCTCAACTAAATCATATTTAGTTTAAAAAAATGGTCTTTGCATGTTGTTACCTAGTATTTAACTGAATTCTTTTTCACGAATCCCTGTTTAATTTACCACCTTCCTCTTCACGTATACACATACGTGCTCATGCACTGTGGATTCAAATATTCTGCATAAACTAACTTGGTGATTTGGTAGCCATGTTTTTTTTACGTCTATTGACAGAAACTTGTCAATCATTTCCAGTGCAACATGTTCCAACCTACTTGTGTTGATATATGTGACGGTTTATCTAGTTCTTAGAAAAACATTGTGTATCCCCTCTGACCCTCCCTCTCCTACTTTTTAAATAATTTTACCTTCTTTTGTGGTTCAGTTTCTACATCTGCAGTTCTAAAACTTGATACTGATGGGGAACTTGACTGTTTCTTTTGAACTTATTTTTGAGCAGTGATGGTGTTTATCTTAGTTGAGAGGAGTAGACACACCCTCAGGGAATGCAATGAGACCTGACTGCTGTGTCAAACTGGAAGTGTGGGCGTTGTCCTGCTAACAGTCACTGAGATGGAAACGCAGGTTAGCATTTCCTTAGAGCACATCGGGTCTCGGGTCTCGGAGAACAGTCAGAGGATTTCAAATCCCTCTGCATGACTGTTGAGGAGGGACATCTCTGGGGATGAAGGCCCTCTCCAGTTCAAATATTTTTGGAAAGTGGGACGATGGAAGTCAATTTTTAAATTCCATTTAGGTCATCTTCCAGAAAAGAGAGGACTTTTTTCATGGTTTCTGAGATTTGGGTTTAAGATTTGTTCTGATCTGAGCAAATCCACCCAGCAGTGAATTACTAAAAAAGATTATTTTCAAAGCACAGTTTTACTACTTTGAAATACACCTAGTAATATCAACTAGTGGCCCCCAGGTTGAAGATCTCTTTTAATGACTAGTTAAAGATCATCTGTAATTAACATACTAATTATTATAGAACAGATGGATGTAGATATGTATGTCAGGTTTGTTCTCCTAAACAGGTTAAGTATTCCCCACCTGATGTGTCTCATGCTATTAATTTGTTGAGTAAACACTGTTTTCATAGTCAAAAGATCAGTTTCATTCCAGCCTGATTATTCTAGCTATTTCAAATTAGTTTTGTTCAAATTAATGAGATCTTATTAAATTAGAAAGATGACCCAGATTAGAGATTATAGTCCTGTCATGAATGTCTCTGGGACTGGAACTCTATCCAGTCTGTGAGCCCTTTTGTCCCTCAGCCCCAGTGTGGGGGTTCCTTGGAAGGCTTGCAAACTTCAGGGTTTTACTTGCCCCTTTGGTTTTCACTTTTGGCCACCAGCTTGACTTCAGTGTATCTGTTCCCCTGGTTCTTTTCTGTCTCATTTAAACCTATTGCTTTGCCTGAAGCTTCAGTGCCTTTGTGTGTCTTAACTTCCACTGCAATCACTTGTTTGAATCATTGATGCACCGGTGTGTTCTCCACTTCCCTACATTCTACTCTCAAGTCATACAGCTTCCCCAGGTGGGCAAGTTTCAGGAGAAACCTTTACCTCAGCTTTTCAGCTTGTCTCTGTCTATGGCTTTTCTATCCCCCTAGACTGATGGGAAGTTTTGACTTGAAGGTCAGTACTGGGAGACATCTTTTTCTGCTTCAGGAGCTGGCTTTCTCCTAATGTAGATGGTTTTGTTTTTTGTTTTTTGTTTTTTGTTTTTTTCTATAATGGATCTCAGGTACATGGAATTGAATTAATCTTAACTCTTGGTTTATGATACACTATCATCAATTGGCCCATTCATGACATTTTTTACTATATGTGTGCATTTACATATTTTTAATAATTTAAGAATGAATCAACCTAAGAGCTAGAGAGTGAATAATAACCTATGCTTTTCTACATGGTCTTCTTCAAGATCATTATCTTGAATTTTGTATTTAATATGCCCTTCCATTTAAAGAAGCTTTTTAGCACACACACATTTATGTACCTAAATAATGTATTGTTTACTGTTGTCTATTTTACATTTTTATTAAAAAAAGAAGGATGTCATACAGGATTTTTTTTCTAGGATTTGCTTTTTTAACGCAACATTGTGTTATAAAACTTAGGTTGATGCTTGTAGCTGCCGTTTGTTCATTTTCAATACTTTATAATATTCCATCATATTAAACTATATAACAGGTTATTTTCCAGAATAAGACTGCTCTTTTGTTTCAAGAATTATTGCACTTTTTGAACAGTGCTACATGCATCTCCTGGTGCACATGAACTAGAGTTTCTCTTGAAATAGATTGCTGAGCCTTTGGGTTTGCATACCTTCAACTTTACTAAAAAATTCCAAATTATTTTCTCCCCAGTTGTTTCAGTTTTACATTCCCACCAGCAAAGATAGGAGAGATTCTATGGATACTCCCCTTCTCCAACACTTTCTACTGTCAGACTTCTTATCTTCTAACAATTAAGTGGGTGTAACATGTTATCTCCTAGAGTCTTGATTTGAACTTCCCTGAGTTCTTAGGTGACTTTTCCAGAACTGCTATTGTACATTTCCTTTGCTTAGTAGCTCACTTTAAAGCTATATGTTTTTTTTGTTTTTTTGTAAAGGACCATTTGCAATTTAGCAGTCAAGATATGATTGATTAGGATATGCTCTGAGGACAGAAGAAAAGTCATTCTTATAATGCAATAGAAAAAGCCTTGGCCTTGAAACAGGAGACTCATCACATGATCCTGGCTCTGTCAGTGATTCACTGAGTGATTCAGATGAAGACACCATTTTTTTTGGTGTTTCCATTTCCTCATCTGTTAAGTGAGGGTGTGGATCACTAAGGATATGTTCTGGTCTAAATTTTCAGCCTTCAATAAATCATAGCTAGCATATCGATTCAGGTGTTTATCTTTTTTTTTTTTTTTTTTTTTGCGGAACGCGGGCCTCTCACTGTTGTGGCCTCTCCCATTGCGGAGCACAGGCTCCGGACGCGCAGGCTCAGTGGCCATGGCTCACGGGCCCAGCCGTTCCGCTGCATGTGGGATCTTCCCGGACTGGGGCACGAACCCGTGTCCCCTGCATCGGCAGGCGGACTCTCAACCACTGCACCACCAGGGAAGCCCCAGGTGTTTATCTTTAAAGCATTTAACATACATTTTCTCATGTGATCTTTCCAACACCTAAGTGACATAGGCAGAGAAAAGGTGAAATAAAAGACTACAGATTTTTGCAGAGGTCTACATGGTGTGTGGACACGCTGTGACTACGGGGAGGCCAGGAAGTTCATCGAGCCCATAAACATCTCCCTTCTGGGCTGCCTCAGAACGGAAAACTCCACAGTTTTCTATTTCATTGCTCTAGTTTCTATTTCATTGCTATAGACTATTTCATTGCTATAGTTCTTACAGGCCTGTGGGTTGGTTAGTCCTGTATTAAAATGCAAATGTCCCTGGAGGGGGTGGGGAGAACCTTTAAGCTCATTATCACCTAAATCTTCCACAGGGATTAATTGATCAGATCCTTCCCCCTCAAACACCTGGTTGGAAAGCAAGCCTGTGGGAATGGACACCTGGCTGATGTGGGGAAGCCGTAAAAGGGAGAAGAATGGTCGTATAGAGAAGTAGAGATGTACCTAGAAAGCCAACCAGGACTCCCTAGGGTTTGGCCAGTTGCTGCTCGCCCGGGCTCTTCTCTACCCAGACCCTCAGCATCAAACTGGTCAGACACAAGGGGTTACCGCTGCGTCCTCGGAGGGCAGTATTTGCTAGAAACTAACTGGAATAAAATGTGCAGAAAGGCTGCCAACCAGCAGCGACCTCTCCTGAGCCTGCAAATCATGGCTGAGAGCCAGCCTTCCAGCTCTCTACCCTTTATACTAGATGCCTTTGAGCAGAGCTTTCTCACCCTGTCCTGAGTCCCAGCCCAGTCTATAATGTGGCCACTTTGAGGTGTGGGCCGGCCCTGTCCAAAGACTGCAGCGGGGACATTTGTGTTGGTGCCTCCTCTGCTTTGTGTGTCATCCAAACAACTCTTTAGAACGTTGGCTCTGGCTCCCCTCACAAAGGGGGCCTGAAGGGTAATGGTTTGTGTGTTTGGGCCTTCTCTGTTTTCCCTCTGTCACCCACATAGAAATCTGGCCCCTCCACCTCTCCAGTGACTCCCCCCAAGAATACATGTCTCTACCTCAGCTGACCCTGGCCTCTCAACACGTCAGGATGTGAATAAAATACTACAGCTGTCATAACGCAGGTTAAATGAAGTCTTCAAAACCTGTCCATTAAACGGATTTGTGTGTGTGTGTGTCGTTCTCTGCAGCTCCCTCTGGATGCAGCTTGTCTCGGTTCGTGGACAGCCGAGCTGTGGGCCTTTGTCTTTGTTCACTGTTGTGTTTAATCCCCCCCCTCATTCATTAATCATCCCTTTGCCTATTTATACCAGTGGCAAGTATAGTGAACACACTCAACTCCCCCTTTTGTTTTGGTGGCACCCTTTGTGGGGACCAAGGCAGAGCTAATTATTAACTGCAAAATGATGTTAAAACTCTTCGATCAGCGCCAAATGCTGCATCCACTGAGACACAGTTTTGTGTTCCCCTTTAAGAGCTATGGCCAAGCAACTGGGGTGGCTTTATTTAGCTGTGAGTCCAGAGAAGCAATGCCATCACTCAGATAATTAATAGAGGCGCTCTGTTAAAGCTCAGCCGGGCAGCCGGATTCAGGTGCGCCGTGTACATCTCTGTACAGCCCAGTGGGGCCTCCAGACCTTATCGGGGCCAAGCAGGGAGGGCACCTTCAGGACGGGGGCCACATAAGCAACTCCAGCCTTTCAGTTTATGTTTCCCATGGTTTGAAGACCTTGTTTGTCAGCTCCAAATAACGTTTACATCTTCCAGGCTGACTCTGATTTTCCTTTGCTATTAGACATTTTATGGAACCGACTTTTTAGTTGTAGTTATTTCAGTTTGTTACAAGGGCACAAGGGATTGTTACTCTCACTTTCTCAGAGAGTCTTTCGCTGACCACCTTTTCTAAAGCAATCCCCTAAGCCCACAACCATCCCCAATCACCTTCTATCCCATTACCCAGTTTTATTTTTTCCATGGCCATTATTTGCTATTTTTGCAATAATTTTATTTATGTATGTATTTCTTGTCTGTTTGACTACTGGAAGAATGTAAGCCTCTGTATCCTTAGCACTTAGAATAGTGCCTGGCATGTACCAGGAGCCTGGTAAATATTTGTTGTGTGACTCAGTGAATGAATAAATAAGTGAATGGTTGGAAAGACCTTTTTTTCCAGGAAAGTAATCAGCCTTCTGTAATCACAGGCACAAGGATCCAACATTCACCCTCTGCCTGATCAACCCTGCCTTCATGACATTAGCATTTCCCACTATCCTAGAGCTAGTCCTCTGTGTTCCACCCTCTGTCACTGTTACAGAGGATCCATAAGTCTTAACTTGACTTTTGGATAGACTCAGATCCTTTGGCTTTGTTTCTAGAATGTCCACTCTATACTCTCCCCCAACCTATCCTTTACCTACACATTATTTTTCCATGTGGACAGTTGCTTATTTCTAGGACATATATTAGACGGTTCTTTGGCACTGAGATGTGGTGCCTTCTTTGTGGTATCTGTAGTTTCCATACATAAGTGGATCTGTTTTTGACTTCTTTATTCTGTCATTGGTCTGGTTTCTATTGCTGAACCAAGTCGTACAGTCTTTTTTTTTTGTTTTTAATTGAAGTAGAGTTCATTTGCAATGTTGTGTTAGTTTCGAGTGTACAGCAAAGTGATTCAGTTATCCATATATATATATATTTTTTTTCAGATTCTTTTCCATTATAGGTTATTACGAGATACTGAGTATAGGTCCCTGTGCTGTGCAGTAGGTCCTTGTTGTTTACCTATTATATATATAGTAGTGTGTATATGTTAATCCCAAACTCCTAATTTATCTCTCCCGCACTCCCCCACTGTCCCTTTGGGTAATCGTAAGTTTGTTTTCTATGTCTGTAGGTCAATTTCTGTTTTATAAATAAGTTAATTTGTATAATTTTTTTAGATTCCACATATAAGTGTATATGGTATTAGTCTGACTTACTTCACTTAATATGATAATCTCTAGGTCCATCCATGTTGCTGCAAATGGCATTATTTCATTCTTTTTCTATTCCATTGTATATATATACCACATCTTCTTTATCCATTCATCTGATGATGGACATTTAGGTTGCTTTCATGTCTTGGCTGTTGTAAATAGTGCTGCTATGAACATTGGGGTGCATGTGTCTTTTTGAATTAGAGTTTTCCCTGGATATATGCCCAGGAATGGGATTGCAGGATCATATGGTAGCTCTATTTTTAGTTTTTTAAGGAGCCTCCATACTGTTCTCCATAGTGGCTGCACCCATTTACATGCCCACTGAAAATATAGGAGGGTTCCTTCATTACAGTAGCTTTATAATGTCTTTATATATGTTAGGGTGAATTCCTCTACTTTCTTCTTCTCTAGGAGTAACTTGGCTTTTTCTGGCCCTTTGTTCTTTCATGTAAAATTCAGAACCAACTTATATTTCACTAAAAATCCTATTGGAGTTTTCATTGGAACTACACATAATGTATAGATCAAACTGGGAAGAATTGAATTGTCCCATCTATAAATTCAGAATCTATCTGTATTTATGTAGATTTTTAAAAAAATGTACAACTTGATGACATTTATATTCACAGACTTGTATAACCATCATCACTATCTAATTTTAGAACATTTTTATCACCCCAGTAGGAAACCTTGTACCCATTAGCAGTCTCTTCTCATTCCTCCTTCCTGCCAGCAACTGATGCATACTAATCTCCTTTCTGTCTCTATGGATTTGCCTATCCTGGACATTTCATATAAATATTTGGTCTTTTGTGACTAGCTTCTTTCATATCACATGTTTTCAGGGTTTATCCATATTGTGTCATATATCAGTAGTTCATGATTTTTCATGACTAAATAATATTCCATTGTATGGAACTTGTATTTTGTTCATTCATCAGTTGACACTTGGGTTGTTTCCATTTTTTGGCTATTATGAATAATGCTGCTATAAACATTCCTATAATTAGTTTTTCTTTAAGTACTTATATTTTGTTGATGTTGTAAACTGTATACTTTGAACTGCATTTTTTTTTGTTTCTTGCTGATGTATAAAAAAATCAATTGACTTTTGTGTTGATCTTTTATACAGTATCCTAACTGAACTTTTATTTGTTTTCTGAGTAGACAGTTATATTATCAAAAAATTAGAGGTTTGTTTCTTCCTTTCAATTCCTTATAGTTTTCTTTTTCTTGTATTATCACACTGTATAGGGCCTCCAGTGCAATGTAGTAGTGGTAAGAGAGAGGCATTTTGTTTTTAGTTTTTTTGAGATATAATTCACAAAAAAATTCTTATAACATAAAGGTCACTATTTTAAAGCGTCAAATTCTTTGACTTTTAGTATAATTACAAGACTGTATAACTATCACCACTATTCAATTCTAGAAAATTTACATTATCTCAGAAAACAACCCCATAACCATTTGCATTCACTCCCCAATTTCCCCCTTCCTTCAGACCCTGACAACTTATAATCTGCTACCTGTCTCTGTCGATTTGCCTTTTCTAGGCATTTAACAAAGATGGAATCATACAGTATTTATCCTTTTGTGTCACACTTCTTTCACTTAGCATAATGTTTTCAAGGTTTATCCATGTTTTATCATGAATCAGAACTTTATTACTTTTTATGGCTAAATAATATTCCATTGTATGGATATACCATATTTGTTTAGCCATAATTCAGTTGATGGACATTTTGGTTATATCCACTTTTTGGCTATTAAAAATAATGCTGCTATGAATATTTTTGTGTAAGTTTTTGTATGGATATGTTTTCCATTCTCTTGGGTATACACTTAAGAATGGAATTTCTGTGTTATATGTTAACTCTACGTCCACTTTTTTGAGGAACTGCAAAATTATTTTCCACAGAGACAGCAACATTTATATTCCCGCTAGCAATGTATGAGAGTTTCAGTTTCTCCACATCCTTGCCAATACTTGTTATTTTTCATTTCTTAGACTCATTTTGGTTTTTATTTTTATTTCTCTAATGACTAATGGTATTGATTATCTTTTCATTTGCTTATTGGTCATTGTATATAGTATTTAGATAACTATTCAAATCCTTTGCACATTTTTAAATTGAATTATTTATATTTTTGCTGTTGAGTTATGAGAGTTCTTTATATATTCTGGGTATTAAGCCTTTATGAAATATATGATTTGCAAAAATTTTCCCCCATTCTAGAGGTTGTATTTGCACTTTCCTGATAGTATCCCGTTTGTAAAAGTTTTAAATTTTGTTGCCATCCAATTTATCAATTTTTTCTTACCTTCTTTGTGCTTTTGGTGTCATATCCAAGAAACCATTGCCTAATCCAAGGTCATAAAGACTTACGCCTATGTGTCCTTCTAAAAGTTTTGTAGTTTTAGCTCTTATATTTAAGTCTTTGATCCATTTTGAGTTAATTTTTGTATATGGTATGCATTTGGGGTCAAATTCATTCTTTTGCATGTGGATATCCAGTTGTCCCAGCACTATATGTTTAAAAGACTAGAGAGTAGGCATTCTTGTCAGCTTCCTGACTTTAAAAGGATCCTACACTCTTAGATTTTTTTTTCCTAACCTAATATTTATCAGGTAATGTTGGTTCCTATCTAATTCTGATAATCTAAGAGTTTAACTCATACAGTAGACTCTTCATTGGAATGTGAGGATATCCTAGGACCAATGCCATTCTTTTCCTTTTTAACATCTTTATTGGAGTATAATTGCTTTAGAATGGTGTGTTAGTTTCTGCTGTATAACAAAATGAATCAGCTATACATATACATATATCCCCATATCTCCTCCCTCTTGCATCTCCCTCCCGCCCTCCCTATCCCACCCCTCTAGGTGGACACAAAGCACCGAGCTGATCTGCCTGTGCTATGCAGCTGCTTCCCACTAACTATCTATTTTACATTTGGAAGTGTATATTTGTCGATGCTACTCTCTCACTTCGTCCCAGCTTACCCTTCCCCCTCCCTGTGTCCTGAAGTCCATTCTCTACATCTGCGTCTTCATTCTTTTCATTAGGAGTATAGTTCAGACACCTAACCCTGGAAACAGGTGTTCAGTGCTGCCTGTACCTGAACTGTCACTGTATGGGATAGGAACCTATCATCACTCCCATTCACTAGAGTCACTATTCCTGAGACTTGACTGACTGATTCCTATGTCTTGTGTGCCAACCTCAAATGTTTAGAAGTGGCTACGTGGGCCATTGTATTCAGAAGTCTGAGGTTTTTCTGGTGTCACTGTGATTCATAGTCTCTGACACCCACACAAAAAGGGAGATAGGCAGCACAGACATGACATATTTGCCATTCTTGTCCGAGACTTTCTGTCAGATCTGTTGTACTTACTCCTTTTTGCCTTAAATTGTCCTTGGATGTAACCCCTTTCTTAATGATTGGATTTGACCAGTTTCCTCTTTGCTTGATGCTTGATCCTGACTCCTGCTGGATACGTCCTCTTTAACAGTTATGTAATATAGAACAAACTGACAAGCTTTACTAAGGTAAACATATGTCTTTGGCAGTCCTGGTCTCAGGTATTCTGTTCTGTTGTCAAACTACATGTCAGACTATGTGTCAGAGGAACCTGTCCCAATTTGGAATTGAAAAATAATACTGATACATGTAAGACTCAGAATGGCAATTAGAACCTCTGGAACAAACAGTATTATAGTCAATCTCTATGTGATCCAAAGTAGGTAATGTAAGGAAATGGCTTGCATTGAGGAAAACAGTCCTGTTTAATGAGTCATAGAGGGAATAAGGTTGAAGGGTCAAATGAGGCTTTCCCATGTCCCAAAGTCTTATATGCGATGTGGATTAGATATCATCTTAGGTCATGGAGAAATTCCTAGGAATGTAGTCTGTGGTACCAGTATTGCCCTTTCTGAAGGCTTAGGGATCTGCTTTTACCATCAAGGCTCCTTTTTTTTTTTTTTTTTGGCGGCGCGGGAGCCTCTCACGTCTGCGGCCTCTCCCGTTGCGGAGCACAGGCTCCGGATGCGCAGGCTCAGTGGCCATGGCTCACGGGCACAGGCACCCCGCGGCATGTGGGATCTTCCCGGACCGGGGCACGAACCGTCCCCTGCATCAGCAGGTGGACTCTCAACCACTGCGCCACCAGGGAAGCCCAAGGCTTCTTTTTTATCTTAAAGAACCTGGTGCCTGAAAGCTTCTGCAACACTGGGTTAATTAGGATATATTTTCAGTATCAGCCAAATAGAACTTCATTTCTGTCTTACAGTATGGTCCAGACATAGCAAGGCAGAACTGATACAGTGGTTCTACCATATCAGGGGTGCAATTCCTTCAGGTTTATTCATGTACTGTACTTACAGTCTTTGTGGTGAAGAAGAGTACCTCCCTAGAGCTGTATTCCAGTCAGAAAAGATGGGAAAAGAAGGAGAGAGTAGCATGTTCATCCCCTTTAAGGGTATTGCCTAGGAGATATATAAAATTCTTCTGCTCTGAGTCCGTTTGCTAGAACTTATTCACTTGACTTCACCTATCATGTAAAACCTGGCATTTCTCTTACTAGAGAAGTTGTTCTGAATAATATTTTGTTAACTAAATGAGAAAAGCTAAGTCAAAAGAAGACAATACGGAAATAAATTACCCTTGATCAAGATCACCAGGTCCAAGTCTTTGGTGATCTTTAAGGAAAAGAACATGGACTGGGTTCTCCAGAGAGTCATGAACTCATGTTTAAGGGATGTATCACTGTGGGACGCTCTTAGTTTTCCATCGGTAACCTGAAATATAGGATGGAATGGACATGTCTTAAATCTCTCATCTCTTCTCCCTAAGGGCTATCAGAAGAGGTGCTTCTATTACCTAGGAGGAGGGATCATCAGTTGCTTATTCTGCCTAAGCGCAGAGTTCCCACTTACCTGAAAGCTACATTACAGAAGAAATATATTAATACAGTAGACACTACCTGTATTCACCAATATCTGTTTTTGTTTTTTTTTTTCTTTTCTGAGCTGAGGTGTGAAAAGATCCTGTGCAACTTTTCAGTTACTCTTCTTCCCAGCTGAGGTCATCTTGGAGGACACGTTGTGCTTTGCAGCGGTGTAGTCACAACATCAAAGTAACTGGATTACTAGACAGCTGCCCTGGACAGTCACTCAGACCCACAGATGATACTGTTTTTTTAATGCTGTGGTGCTCAGATTTTGGGATTTCCTAGTCTATTCTGACTGTTTCGTTTAGCAAGTATTTTTCAGCTTCTAGGTATGAACAGGAACAAAGCTGTCAATTATGGAGTCCTGGAATGCACTGAAATAGGAAATGTCTCTGCTCAGATACCTTATAATGTAGCTAAACTGTACAATTATAGCAATGTAAGGATAATCGTAAGCCAAGTCTAATATAGAACTGTGTTCTTAAAAGAGTGATTAGTGTTGGATGTGATTCATCTGGGAAGACTTCCTCTAAGAGAGGGAAAAAAAAATCACTTTCTCCATCTGTGCTGGAGGAAGGTAACTCAAACACAGTCAGGAAAAGTGGATTTATACAACGTAAATGGCTAAACCTGACAGCCTCTGGCTGACTGAAAGTGTCAGTGTTATCATGCATAGGTCAATGGGGCCTTTTAACTTCTTGTCGGAGTTGTTCCTCCCAGAAAGCACAGCAACCAGCCTTCTCTAAGGGCTCAGAAGTCCTGGAGGGCATCTCTTTGGGCCCCAGTAGCTTGCAGCAAGCGCATGGGTGTTGGGAACTCATAGTTATGCATTTCATTTCTCTTATATGGACAAAACAGATTGTTCCCTTCCTGAATCAGAGTGAGCGGAAGACCTTTCCCACTTCTTCCTGCTAAACTTCTTTATTTCCTGTATAAAGAAAGCCTTCTAAACCAGGCCACGGTGACATCTCCCTTCCTACAGACTAATGGTAGGTCTAGACTCTAGTCATGACTTTCTGTAAACCACCTTCAATCATTATGTATATTTTTAGGTGTCTGTTCTATATACTTCTCCAGATTTAAGGCCAGGAAGTACATGGTCCTGTGTTTTTTAGCTTGAGTCCTTAGTTCAGGGTCTTGCAAAATGAAAGCTGATATTATTTTTTAAAGAGGCAGTGCTACTAAGAAGTAATAGAAGACATCATTAGAAATGGCAAAATCAGTAACACGTCACCACCATTAATATTACTAAGGATGCAACTGTTTTAAAAATAGATTCAATGGATGGACTCATTGAGTATCAAAGCTGCAGGAAACCTTGAAGATTGTGTTGAAATCTCATCTACTGCCATTGGATGTACATTAAAAATGTTATTACCCCCAGTAATCCAGCAATTCCCACACACAGCTGTATGTCCTGAAGAATCTTGCATATATGCATAAGGTGACATTTATAAGGATTCCATTATAACACTGTTCTGTGGAAAACTGGAAACAAAATAGATGTCCATTAATAGGGGATTAGATAAAATGCAGTCTATGCATGAGGTGGAATTCTAGACAGAAGTTAAAATGGATCAATGGGAAGAGATCTTAAAGTCACATGGTAAATAGAAAATATATAAGTATCATGCCATTTATTATCAAAACAATAATCTTGTTTCTGGAGAAGCATACATGGTGAAAACTTTAAAAATTAATTTCTGTACTTTATATTTTAATTTGGAAAAATATATTTTAAATCCTTTATGCTAAAACTAAAACAATCATCTAACATTCTTATTTTCACATGAAGAAACTGACATCAAGAATTGTGCTGGCTGTGTGGACAGTGTTTGGGCCCTACTTTGAATAAAACAAATGTTAAAAATTTTCTGAGATTATCAGGGAAATTTGAACACTGACTAAATCTTTGATATAAGAAATTGTAACTTTTATAGGTGTCGTAATGATGTTGTGGTTATATGTCTAAAATTTAGAAGTCTTTATCTCTTAGAGATACCTAGCCATATATATGGAAGAAATTGTATGATATCTGGGATTTGTTAAAAAGAAATCTGCTTGAGAGAAAAGCAAATGGATGGAGGTGGGTATAGTAGAAATAAGATTAGCTGTGTGTTCACTTATGGATACTTGCAGGTTCATTATACTATAGTCCCTATACTTATGAATGCAAATTTTTTTGGAAATGCCCCAAATAAAAAGTTTTAAAGATCGGCCTTAAAAACAAAACTAGGTTCTAGAACCAGTACTTTTCTTCATAATGCATCCCACTGAGAGCATAAATAGTTGGACTCCCTTGATTATTCAGAATAAGCAAGGGTACCTAAGCAGGTTTTATGGAAAATGATTTTCTTGCTAGAGAAAGTTTCACACAGAGTGATGTTTATATATCAAAAGTAGTTCAAAGTTGAGCCATCAGTTCTAGTTGAGGAATATCTGGGATTTCTTCTTCTTTCCAAACATG
Organism: Lipotes vexillifer; assembly: GCF_000442215.2. Lineage (NCBI taxonomy): Eukaryota > Metazoa > Chordata > Mammalia > Artiodactyla > Lipotidae > Lipotes > Lipotes vexillifer. The sequence goes on along the minus strand of NW_006795130.1, from coordinate 600,451 downwards.
CCACAGTAACAAAGCCACGTGACCGAGTGTGTGGGGCCTGAAATATCTGTAGGCAACCACGGAGGGGTGGGAGGTTTCTCATTCCAACTTTACGATGTCCTGAGAAACTGTTGCGATAAGAGAAAAGGGTAAAAAAATAAATGAGAGATAACTGAGATAATGGAAAAAACAGAGGGAAATAAGACAACACTCCACTCTTTGGCTTGAGAAATTTATTATGCCAAGGAAGATAAATCGGAGAAACATGAAAAGGGAAGGAGATCTTGTCTCTCTGCCTCATGTATTTCTCTTTAAGTGAATGAGCAATAATACAGAAATAAAAGAGTTCAAAACAGAGCTGTGTGCTCAGCCATGTTCATGTCCAACTAATGATTTTCAACTTTGGCAGAAGCCTCACGTGTTGTACTTGAGCAGTTTTCTTGATTTTGAATTATATCTGTAATTCATCCTGATCAGAATGTAGCTGGGGAGCCAGCATCCGTTTGCCAGTCAGAAATGAGAATGCCGGTCATATGCTGACACCAGGCTTCCTTCTACACATCAGAAATGCCTATGATGTCATCAGTTTGGACAGCTTTGGGAAACAAACAAACAAAACTTGTGAAATCAGTTGCTTGGAGTAATCTTGGCCAATAAATTGTCATATTACATATTTTCTTTTCCTACCAGGTTGTTCTGGTATTAGAAAGACACAGTCCAAGATCGTCAAACTAAAATACATGCAACAAATGATGATGGGCGGGGGAGTGCTGATGAGGCCAGGGGTCTGTAAGTGTCCACCTGTCCTTCTTGCCTTATCTTTTTTTTTAAAGACTTTATATTTTAGAGCAGTGTCAGGTTCACAGAAAAATTGAGCAGAAGTTATAGAGAGTTCCCTGGTACCCCAAAGTCCACGGTTTACATTAGAGTCCACTGTTGTACATGCTATGAGTTTAGACAAATGTATAATGACATGTGTCCATCATTATAACAGACAGATATATTTAACAGATATTTTCTTATTTTACACAGTCATCTGTAATTCCCTTTTTCACTAAATATCTGTTTAGGTCCATATAGACCCACCTTACATTTTGATAACATTATAGAATCTCATGAACATCTCTAATTAGAAATACTTTATTGATAGACATTTAGTTTTTTAGTCTACATATTTTATCACAAAAAGGGTACAATAAATATTCTTGCTCATATATATTGCCATTTCATGTACAAAGTTCTGGAGATCATATGTATAACGTTTAGTAGTACGGTAAAAAGATCACTGTCTTTAGAACCATAAACATTTTTCTTTCAATTACAGTTACATCATTTGCAATTTAAACAACTTTGACCAAGTGAAACTATAGTTTCATCATCAATAAATTGGTGGTAATGATAATCTCTTCACAGGATTCTGAAGATAGAATGACGCATATAAAGTTTATTTTTTCTATTTTTATTTTTATTTATTTTTTAACATCTTTATTGGAGTATAATTGCTTTACACCTTTTAACGGGACAGAGGAAGATGAAGGGGAATGAGATAGGACCAGAGTTGGTGCCTTAGAAGATTTAACTCAAGAGCCCTTGCTGTTGCCAGTGCCTCTCAGTGAAGGCCATGGGAGGAAACTCAGATTCCAGCACTCTCTGTTTTTAAATAGCAGCTGAGTTTTAGTTCAAGATTCAGAGAGCTTACTTTTTTTAGGGCGTAAAAATATTCTTCGATAACAACGTTTACAGTCTTGGCTCACTGTTTCTTTGACTTGACTTCTAAATAACCCCAGCTGACAGGTCATTCCTGTCAGTCAATCACATGTGGGTTTTCTTAAGTTGAAGCTAATAACCCAAAATGTTTGTCAGTCCTGTGTGTGTTGCTTATGTGTCCTTAAGCTTTGTTAAGGTACTCAGTGTTGTGGTGTGTAGTTTGGGATAGAACCAAATTGTGGTGGGATGACGCTTTCAAGAAACAGCCTTTTATAAGGACAAGTTGTTTGTTTAGGAAGGTAGATAGATATGTAGGTAGGTAGGTAGGTAAGTGGATGGATGGATGGGGGCAGGGAGGGAGGAAAAAAGAGAGGGAAAGAATGGAGGGAGGGAGAGGGAAAAGAAGTAGAAAGAGAAGGGGCAAGATCACCAGCAGAGTCAGACAAACCCATGGGTTCCCGTCTGGACCCGCCATTCACTAGCCCTATGAATTTGGGCAGTTTATTTAACAAACCTCTTTGAGCCTCAAGTTACTTACTTATGTAGAAAATGCAGATAATAATATCTGGCTTGCTGGCTTGTTATGAGGATTATAGGTAACGGTACTTTTGTTAAACATAAGAAAATGAAAGGGAAGGATAATGTATTTTTTAAATGAAAAACTTTCCCCCAAAGCAAATATGTTCATACTTCTGTCGTTGTAATTCCAGGTTTTAGTTTTATGAGAAAGTTCAGAAAAGGCCAAAAGACAGTTCCCCGGTCCCAAATAAACACATGGGAAATTATGTTAATAACAAACTGTGAGTTTCTTGTAACAGTAGTGACATTATTGGAACATAAATGGCAGCTCAGTCAGCATCTCCTTGTAACTATATCAAAGAAAGACAGTTGTAGCTTTGTTCTCGCTTGGGGTTTAGCTGCTTATTGATGGATATTATCATTTTTAATGTCAGTAAATAATGCGATGTCAGATAAATGGCCTATTTCCTTTTTGTGGATAAGGCTCATTTATCTTTAGGGAGCTTGAGTGAGTAGAGAAATCTGAGCAGGACCAAGGGTTTCTGAATAGGCAGGATGGGAAATATCTTATTAACCCTACTTAATGTGAGTCCCAGCCAGTTGGGTTCAATTCTAAATGTATGTCTGATAAGTCAATGAAAGTGTGTGCTTTTACCATTGACTGTGTCTTACTGATTGGAGAGAAACAGAAAGTAAACATTTTTTTCAAGCTGAAGAAAATGATACTGCTCATGAAGCATACTGCACAATTAGTGTCTAGAACACATCTTTCCATAAAACGCATACCTGGCTTAACCCAATCTGTCGCTAGTTTGAGAAATCATAATGGTATAAAATTAAATATCAGAAAGATGTGTGTGTGTTTTTTTTTTAAGATGTTGGGGGTAGGAGTTTATTAATTTCTTATTTTTGCTGTGTTGCGTCTTCGTTTCTGTGTGAGGGCTCTTTCTCTAGCTGTGGCAAGCGGGGGCCACTCTTCATCGCGGTGCGCGGGCCTCTCACTATGGCGGCCTCTCTTGTTGCAGAGCACAGGCTCCAGACGCGCAGGCTCAGTAGTTGTGGCTCACGGGCCTAGTTGCTCTGCGGCATGTGGGATCCTCCCAGACCAGGGCTCGAACCCGTGTCCCCTGCATTAGCAGGCAGATTCTCAACCACTGCGCCACCAGAGAAGCCCAAAAACATGTGTTTTAATTGACTTTACTGTTAATAGCTTTGGGGATCACAAAAATAAGAAATATAGTAGTGTTAAAGAAGTTTTGGAATCATAAGAGATTCTCATGATTTTGATTCCCGGGCCAAAGTGTCTGATTCCTCCTTAGGATAACCACTGAAAAGCCCATATGTTTTATTTCTGAGGATTACTCTCACGAACTCATTGTCTCTGTTTTGTAATGTAAATGACTATACATTTAGCTAAAGCCATGGAAATGCCATCTTCTGTGATGGGAGATTTAGTCAAGGCAAAATGAGGACCGTTCGCTTTTCTGGAGACTATCAAATAGGGTGACAGTCATCCCGCTGAGTTTTTCTTAATGCAGTAAAGATCACTTTGGGGCATTTCCTTAAAAATCCCTCTAGAGCTTTCTAGGGCCATTCATGGAATCTCAGAGAACCAAGGCTGGGTGTTTCTCTAGAGATCACTTAATGCAAATATCTAATTTTTTTTGTAATGAGAAATCAGAGGTAAGGAATTTGCTCTAGGTCACAAGGTGAGTTTGCAGTGTAGGAGACTGAATACAGAGACTCTTTGCCTTTACTAAGAGTTATGTTTTGTCAGGTATTGAAATGTCTGCTAATGATTTGATGATTTAAAATCTGTTTGAAAATTTTACAGATTTCTTTTTGTCAATTTCATCAACTTATAGAGTTGGCAGGGAGGGTAGGGTGGGTATTTATTTTACTCTCCAATGAGTAGTGTCCACAAAGACAGTCTGTCCACCTGTTTATCTAGAATAGGGGTCAGCAAACTAAAGCCCATGGGCCAGATATGACTAGTGGCCTGTTTTTGTACATCTGAGCTAAGAATGGTTTTTATATTTTTTAAAGATGGTTTAAAAAAATAGAAAAGAAGAACATGTGGTGAAGACTATGTGTGGCCCACAAAGCCTCAGGTATTTACTCTCTGGCCCTTTACAGAAAAGTTTTGCTGATCCCTGGCTAGAATATACAGGGAACGAGGCTCTGTGACATTCCTTGTAGGTAACACAATACTTTTTTGTTTTGTTATTTTATATTGTTAAAATTAGCATCATAGGTTGCAGGAAAATAGAGGACCTAATTTGAAAGGGTATCTATTAAGGGTAGATAGAAACAACTTAAGGAAAAGTTTTTTGACCTCAGGAATAATCCACCTGCTTTATGAATTATAAATTAAATACCGAGCTGAAACGTGCTCAAGTGTCTCTCCTTCCACAAAATTTTGCTGACTTTTTAGCCACAGGATTTTGAATTATATAGTTTCTCAGCAAACCACATCCATTTCCTGAACCACCTCAAAATAGTTTGTGCTCCAGGAAAATCTGGTTAGGGAGTTCATGTACCGCATTACTGGGAACCCATCTGGGTCATGCTGGGTTTCCCGTGTCGATTAGGAGACCATGCTTTGGTGCCTGTACAGAAAATGTGCCTACGGGTAGAATTAATTGTGCTGAAATCCTTGTGACTTTGGTTTCCCGAGCTAGGCATTGGCTGTATTCAGCTTCCTTGCCTTCCTTCCTTCTTTAGTGTTTTGAACAACTTTGTTCAAATGTAATCATTGTTCTGGAACTTGGTGAACTTGACGATTATATTTGGCAGTTTGGGGTTTTTTACAGAGTTTTTAACACATTTATTTGGACTGAAAATGGAAAAACAACATCAGAAGTTCCTTTAGGAAAGGATAAAAGACAATTATTAAGGCACAGAAAAATATTCACCTATGTATCTCTTACTGTAATGATGTTTTACTAAAAAAATTTATTGTAGCTTTGCACAGTGGCAGTATCGTAGCCAATGAGTTTTATCCGAGGCATGATTATTGCTAATCAGCTTAATCAGAAACTTTGGAAAATTGTAAAGCACTATCGAATTTAAACAATTTTTCATTCAATAAAAAAAAAAATTCAGTGTAAAGTGACCAGATCTATTTCCATATCCTTCATCCCCACATTCTTCTGCTTCACATTCTTAAATTTAGATCTTATTTTATAACATTCGTTTTGGAATTCTATGCATTCCACGAGATTCACTGTTTCTTCTTGGAGCCAAGACATAATGTAGAAAAAAACTGAAATTATAAAGGCATTCATGATAGAGATGTTTTATGAATTGTGAATGACAAGGTAGGGAGGAAAGAAAGAAATGCAATAAGGGAAAAATATAACGTGTCACAGAAGCCGCATCATATGGGAAGTTAAGAACTATTGATAATCCATCTCCCATTCCTTAGAGTAGCTCCCTCCAGCCTGCACCATAGTAATCCTAAAATTATTGTCAGGAAAATTTGGTACAGGTACTGCAATTGGATAAAATCTGTTGCTGATATGATTCTTTGGCATAAAACTAGATCTTGTTGCTACAACTAGCCATTCCTCACTGTTTTCAGTTCCCAGAATAATTCAGCCCAAGGTAGTATTGACATTTATGTCTGAATCCATTCATTCTGTGAGAGGAATTTCTTTAATCCTCTTTCAGCCACAGTCTTTGGAGCCTCTGAAGTGTTCTTCCCCTCACCGATGGGAATGGCTTTTCCTGCTGCTTGCCCCGTTGGAGGTTCTCTTCTTTACCCCACTGTTGGAACAGTCCTTCCATTACAGCAGATAGGAAACTGGTATTAGGACTGATGACTAAATACATGAGGCTCTGGATTAGCATTTCTGAGGAAGAAGGATGTAAGTTCATGCCTTCATTGGAATTTTCCTCAGCAATCATCTGAGGAGACTCAGAAGCAAGGATGGTTTAACCTCTGTGTATGGTCTGTGGAGATCTGGTCTTAGCCAGAAAGTCCTCTTGGCTCATGGGTCTTGAAAGTAAGCAAGCTCAAGGTTTGCTCAAGTTCAAGTGCTCAAGGTTTTAGAAGTTAGTGAAAAAAGATTGTAGCCCAATTTGACTAGTAGAACTGGTAGACTCAACAAATGGTTTGTAATAAGAGAAGAAACTCTTGTCATTTCTGGTGGGACAATTCTCCAGTGAGTGAGGCTGGCCCATGCATTGTAAGAGGGTTAGCCTCCCATTCCTGTCCACTGACTGTAAATAGTGCTCCACAGTCACTGGAACAACTAACAACAACAACAACCACAACCACAAATTTTTAGTCATCTTCTAAGGGAAAAATAATGCTTCCAGTTGAAAGCCATGTTACAGCCTCACCTCTGGACAATGACAGTTTTTCCAATGAAGTTTGCTATAACCTGTGCCTGGGGATATTCAGAGAGGAAGCTGTAAGGTAAAATCGTCAGGGAGTTGGGCTACAGACTTTGAACCATTTGTTCGATTGATTCTGGTCTCTTACAAATTGCAGGTCATTTTATTGCTATGCAGAGCTCAGCAGGGGATTGGGGCTAGAAGAGTAAGAACAGTCCCCTCACCATGGGGTCCAGGAAGGTAGGGACCAGGCTGGCCAATGTGTTTTAGACTCAGAGAAACTCTGTATTTGAAGAAAACTGAAACTAATTCATCCAACCTACCACACAGTGGAGGAATGCCTTGGTAAACCGGCACATCCTTAGTATATGGCCATACATCTATCTTCAAGTGTAGGCCAGGGGGTTATAACAAGTTCCTGAAGATTCTTACACTGGGGCTCTGAGCCTGGCCTCTAGGAGATATGAATTTGTTCATGGTGGACATTGGTTCATTGGTTATGAGCCAGACTGTTAGAGTTTAGTTCCTGCTTCCGCTACTAACTAGCTCTGTCTTGAGCAAGTTCCTTTACTTCTCTGGGCATGCCTCAGTCCCCTGTCTGTAAAGTGAAGATAATACTATAAATCAATCTCACAGGTGCTTTTGGTATTCAGTGAGTTACAACTCATGACATGCTTAGAAAAGGACCTGGGACTTAGTAAACATAACATAACTATTAGCTATTATTAGTGTATGTACTAAATTCAAGACCAGATTAATATTTAGTTTTGTCTCATTGATAGAAGTACATTTGCTTCCTATGAGGTGGCAAATAGTTTGTGTTGATTTGTGCAGCTACATCTGTACCTAAAGAGAGAAGCTGGTTTTAAGACCTTTCGTCCCTAAATTTGTAGCCTGGCTTTCTTTCTTCTTTGTTTAATGGAGTACTTTTTTCACTTTACTAAGATATAATTGATATAATTGACTTACTGTATAAGCTTAATGTGTACAACATGTCGATCTGATAGATTTGCAAAATGATGACCACCTCAGTGTTAGGTAACACCTCCAACACGTCGCATAATTATTATTCCTTTTTGTGGTGAAAACATTTAAGATCTCTCTTATTAACTTTCAAGTATATAATACATTAATGTTAAATATAATCACAGTGCTGTACATTAGATCCCCAGAACTCATCTGTCTTTGAATTGGAGGTTTGTACTCTTTGACCAACATCTTCCCCTTTCCCCTACTGAACACTTTCTGGTAACCACCATTCCACTTTCTGTTTCTAGGAGTTCAGCTTCTTTAGAGTCAACATATCATATTGTATTGGTCTTTCTCTGTTTGGCTTATTTCACTTAGCATAATGCTCTCAAGTTCCACCCATGTTGTTGCAAATGGCATGGTTTCCTTCTTTCTTGTGGTTGAATAATATACCATTGTGTGTGTGTAATAATATATGTACGTATATGTGTATGTATTTGTATATATACATATATATCTCACATTATCTTTATCCATTCACCTGTTGATAGATACTTAGGTTGTTTCCCTGTCTCGCCTATTGTGACTAATGCTGCAATAAACATGGGAATGAAGATATCTCTTCAACATCCTGTTTTCATTTTCTTTGGATACGTACCCAAGAGTGGGATTGCTGGATAATATGGTAGTTCTCTCTTTACTTCTTTGAGGAACCTCCATACAGTTTTCCATAGTAGATGAACCAATTTACATTCCCACCAGCAGTGCACAGGTTCACTTTTTTTTATATCCTCACCAGCACTTGTTATCTTTTGTGTTTTTAATGATAGCTGTTTTAACAGGCATGAGGTGATATGTCATTGTGGTTTTGTTTTGCATTTCCCTGATGATTAGTGATGCTAAGCTTTGTTTCATGTACCTTTTGGCCATTTGTGTGTCTTCTTTGGAAAAATGTCTTTTCAGTTCCTCTGCCCAATTTTAAATTGGATCATTTGGAGTTTATTGTTGTGATACACCACATTAATAGAATGGAAGATAAAAATCACGTGATGATCTCAATGGATGCAGAAAAGGCATTTGACAAAATATAACATAATACTTTCATGATAAAAAAAATACTCAACAAATTGGGTATAGAAGGAACACCTCAACATAATAAAGGTCATATATGACAAACCTACAGCTGACATCATACTCAATGGTAAAAGGTTCAAAGCTTTTCCTCTAAGATCAGGAACAAGATGAGGGTGCCCACTCACACTACTCTTATTCAATGTAGCACTGGAAGTCTTAGGCAGAGCAATCAGGTCAGGTAATACAAAGACATCCAAGTCAGAAGTGAAGAAGTAAAATTGTCTTTGTTTGCCGATGATATGCTCTTACATGTAGAAAATTCTAAAGACTACCAAAAACTGTTAGAACTGATCAATGAAATCAGTAAAGTTGCAGTATACAAAATCAACATACAGACATCAATTGTGTTTCTATACATTAACAGTGAAATATCTGTAAGAGAAATAAAATAGTCCTCTTTACAGTAGCATCAAAAATAATAAAATACTTAGGAATAAATTGAATCAAGGAGGTAAAATATCTGTATACCACAAACTTAAAAGGCTGTGATGAAAGAAAGACACAGACTAATGTAAAGATATCCCACATTCATGGATTAGAAGAATTAACACTGTTTAGATGTCCACGGTATGTCTATCAATATTCCAGTGACATTTTCCACAAAAATAGGAAAGGCAATCCTAAAATTAGTATGGAACCACAGAAGACTCTGAATAACCAAAGCAATTCTGAGAAAGGGCAAAGCTGGAGGCATCACACTTCCTGATTTCAAGCTATAGTGCAAAGCTATCGTTATCAAAACCAGATGGTACTGGCATAAAAATAGATACATAGAGCAATGGAACAAAATTGAGAAACCATAAACAAACATTCACATTTACAATTAGCTAATATTTGACAAAGGAACCAAAAATACAAATGGGGAAGGACAGTCTCTTCATGAAATGGTATTGGAAAAATAAGATAATCACATGTAGAAAAAATGAAATTGGACCCTTATCTTACACCATTAACAAAAATTAACTGAAGATAAGGAATGGATAAAGATGTGGTACATATAAACAATGGAATATTACTCAGCCATAAAGAGGAATGAAATTGGATCATCTGTAGAGACATGGATAGACCTAGAGACTGTCATACAGAGTGAAGTAAGTCAGAAAGAGAAAAACAAATATTGCATGTTAATGCACATTTGCGGAATCTGAAAAAAGTTGGTGTAGACGATCTTATTTACAGAGCAGAAACAGAGACACAGACGTAGAGAACAATCATATGGATACCAAGGGGGAAAGGTAGGGGGATGAGTTGGGAGATTGGGATTGGCATATATACACTACTGATACTATGTATAAAACAGATAACTAATGAGAACCTACTGTACAGCACAGGGAACTCTACTCAATGCTCTGTGGTAACCTAAATGAGAAGGAAGTCCAAAAAAGAGGGGATATATATATATGCATGTAGCTGATTCACTTTGCTGTACAGTATAAACTAACACAATATTGTAAAGCAACTGTACTCCAATAAAAAAAAAAAAATTAACTGAAGATGGACTAGAGACTTGAGCATACAACCCCAAACAATAAAAATCCTAGAAGAAAACAGGGAACATGCTCCTTGATATCACTCTTGGCAATGATTCTTTAGATATGACACCAGTCTTGGCAATGATTTTTTAGATATGACACCAAAAGCCCAAGCAAGCAAAGCACAAATAAGCAAGTGAGACTATATCAAACTAAAAAGAAACTACAAAATGAAAAAGCAACCTATGGAATGGGAGAAAACATTAGCAAGCCTTATATCTGATAAGAAACTGGTATTCAAAGTAGCCTGACGTTCATGTTGTCTTTGCCCTTTAGATGGCACTGTCTTTGGGCCTTTCAGAAAGAGAAAGGAAAGAGACCCTGCTCCTCCTGCTTCCTTGAGGTGGTTAGGCTAGAGTTAACAGGAAGCTTGCCAAACTCATGATCATCCCTCCCCACTGCCCAGTGCTCTGACCGTCACTTCTAAACTAATCAGCGAGTAGAAAAATTGAAGGGGAAGAATTTGAAATGTAACCACAAGCAGTGAGTGAGTCCTGGAGCCAGTGCATGATCCTTCAAGGAGGTGCTTGCCTTTAGGGTGTGATGCCAAAGTCTCCTTAGTAAGTATATCTTCAAAAGTGGGCAGTAAGATGTCTGTTGTGGCCATAGAGTAGTAACAGGGACTAGATCCACCCTCCTGCCCTATAGGATTTAAAAACTCATACAATATGTGTAACAACAAATGGCAAATATTGGACAATCAGCAGCTCAGAGCATTGCTTCCCATGAGAAAGAGCAATCAGGGTGAGCCCTACGCTTGCCCCAGCCTGCTGCCCAGAGAGTGGATCCAAGCTGGAGCACAGGGAGGGCAGCCTCAAACAGAAGCTGCTAGTCTTCCTGTGTTAAGAAGACAGTCGAGAATTAGGGGAGACCACAGTGGCCAGAGTCCTCAGAGAAGAATAGGAGAAAGAAGAGAGTTGATGGAGAGGAGAGAGCTGCACAGAGAGGAAACTCTAGAGATTTTTACAAAATCTAGAGATTTTTATAAAGGATTCCTCTCCTGGTCACAGCTGAGTACTTAACGGACCAAAGAAACTACTGGAAGTTCAGGAAAGAACCACAGGAAAAGAGTAAGCAGGGCAGCCCTTGGAGCTCTCACAGGACCTGATGTAGGGCTCTTCCCAGTAACTCGAGTAGAAAAACCATAATATACAGGGCACCCAGTAGAGCACTCAGGAAGGTGTTGCCTGAGAAGTAGGACAGAATTAAAGACGGCTCTGGTCCCATCCAATAAAACTTGAAAGCAAGCCTCAAAAGGACCAAACTGTTTACAAGTAACTGTGTCCCATGGGAGGAGAGAGGGGGGAGCTCAAGAATAACACAAAAAGGGCTTCCCTGGTGGCGCAGTGGTTGAGAGTCCGCCTGTCGATGCAGGGGACACGGGTTCGTGCCCTGGTCCGGGAAGATCCCACATGCTGCGGAGCGGCTGGGCCCATGAGCCGTGGCCGCCGAGCCTGCGCGTCCGGAGCCTGTGCTCCGCAACGGGAGAGGCCACAGCAGTGAGAGGCCCGCATACCACAAAAAAAAAAAAAAAAAAAAAAAGAATAACACAAAAATATCCAGCCCCCAGCAAGATCGACTTTACAATATCTGGCATCTAATGAAATATATGGGAAATATGACCCCTAATGAGGAGAAAAATCTATTGATAGAAACAGACATAGGTGATATAATTAGCAAACAAAGGTATTAAAATATGTGTTCGATGTTCCTAATGAGGTAAAGGAAAGCATGAGCATCCTAAGATGTGATATAGAAGATAGGAAATAATACCCAGCGCAGACTCCTGGAGATGAAAATGCAAGTGACAAAGTGAAAAATACATTGGGTAAGATTAACAGCAGAGCAGACAATAGCAGAAGAAAGCATTAGTGAACCTGACAGTATAACAATAGAAACTATTCAGAATGAAACACAGAAAGAAAAATCACTGAAGAAAATGGACATAGAAACCTTGAGCTATGGAACAACTTCAAGCAGACTAATATGCCTGAATTAGAGTTTCCAAAGTTATCAGGAGAAAGAAAGCAATAAAGGTACATGCAGTAATCAATGAAATAGAAAAGAGGAAAGCAAAAGAGAAAAATCAGTGAAAACAGAGGCTTGTTTTTCTTGAGAAGATTAATAAAATCAATGAACATCTAGCCAGACTTAAGAAAATAAGAAAGAAGGCTCTGATTATCAACATTGAAAATGAAAAAGGAAACATGACTAATGTTAAAATATAATTAGGAAATATTAGGAACAACTTTATGCTAATAAACTCAATAACTTGGATGAAAGGGACAGATTCCTTCCAAGACACAAGCTCCTGAAGCTCTCTCAAGAAGACATAAACTGAATAGCCATATTTTTTTAAAATTGAATTTGTAGTTAGGGACCTTTCCCACAAAGAAAACTCCAGATCTAAGATAACTTCACTGGTGAATTCCACTGAACATTTAATGGAGAACTAATGCCAATTCCTTAAAAACATTTCTAGAAAATGGAAGAGGAGCAAACACTTTTCTGTTCGTGTGTTAATTAATAATCAGCATCCTGCTGATACCAAAACCAGAACAAAATATTATGAGAAACGTCTGGGCCTTCACGAACAAAGATACAAAAATTCTTCAAAAATTTTTGTAAATCAAATCCAACAATACATAGAATGAATAATAATACATCATGACCAAGTGGGATTACTTTTTGGAATGCAGAGTTGTTTTAACATTCTCAATGTGGGCAGGGATCCTTCATTAAAAGGAGAACTTTTTGTTCTGTCTTGTTCTCATGCTTGAAGAGCACTGAACATTCCTTCTCGCTGTGATGGACGGGGAGAGACCTCAAGTCCTTGGGGACCTGCTAATGGTATAAGCAGAATGAACCTGTTCTCATGGCCTAAACTTTTAACTGTAGGGTAGCAGGACAGCAACATTCTAGCACCCATCATCCCTCAGCCAGTGTCTGAGATTTGGGGCTCGTGAAGGGAGCATGGGTTTTGGAGACCCTTGGTTCAAATCCAGGCTTCACCATTACTTAGTATCTCTGTGCTCTAGAGATATCATGAGGGTTAAGGTTGTTCTGAAGCTTAGAAGTAAAATACGTAAAGCACTTCACCCATAGCAAGCACACAGTACGTGTGGTTGGGGAGATAGTTCATTTTGTTGAGACACTGTACCACGATGGTTAAGAGTTATGGTTCTGGATGAAGACAACTTGGATTCTAGCCCCAGCTCTGTGACATCTCTCTCTGTGAGCTCTTGCCTAATTTCCTAGTCTTTGAAATAGACTCACAGTACTATCTCAAAGAGTTGTTGGGAGGTTCCTTTGAATTAATACATGTATAGTTCTTGGAACAGTGCCCTGCAGACAATAAGTGTTCTGTAAGCATTAGCTATTATTATTAAAGTTATTTTTGTTTCTTTGGCCACTGCTATTGCCACTGTTGTCGTTGACCAGTCAGCTAAGGCTTTGAAATCCTAGTAAGAAATGAACCTGGCAAGGGAGATTCACAAACGAGGTGGGGACCACAGGTAACAGTCATGGAGCCCTTGAGTTTGCTCAACCTCCAGTTGAAGACAGACCCTCCTGGCCTTGACGGAACAGGGAGAGGTGAATAGCTGCACCTGGGGAACGAACTGTCGGGGGGCCAGGAGCAGGGCAGGCCCTGACAACAATCTCTCTTGGAGACAGGGATATTTTGGTTAAAGACATGCCTGGTCGGTGTTGGATCATCCTGAACGATGATGGATGTGGTGTGAATGGTGACCTGGGCTATAATTGAGAACCAGCTGGCCCCGTCGGCAGGTGATGGCACCTGAATGACAGTGTGACAGGGAGCAGAAACAGGGCCACTCTGCTTGCCGCGGTGACAAGCACTGTGCAGATTTCCACCTGCTGAGAACAATCCTGGCGGGGGGAGGCCTGCTAGACGGTGTGCTGTGTGCTACCAGTTTCTTTCAGCACTTCCTATTTTGCCATTCATAGCCTCTTGCTATTAAGCAGACAGAACAGCTCATATCCTGTGGACAGATGATAGATCTGTCATCTTTCTGAAAAATCATTTGTCTTCCACAGGTGTATGGGCTTCCTTCTCAAGCCAGCAGGTCACATGACACTTTTCAACACTCTCTTCTGTACCAGCTTGGCATCCAGCGTCTATCAAAAGGGAAATCTTTCACATGCAATTATGACAGAAAATAAAGGTGATGAAGTGGTGTGTACCAAGAAGGGATGAGAGCAGAGGGCGGTAATGAAAACTGATAACAACAGAAGGGCAGCTTCAACTCCAGAAGTTGTGGAGGACTGCTTAGGACCTGACACTGCCTGGGGGCACACACAACCAGTGTAAGTGCAGAGGCTACAGATAAAATCACAGGCACGCATTCTCTTAACATAATAAATTGCTGGGCTGACTGTAACCCAAGAGGGGTTATAGGTAGTGTGCAGTTGTATCAAAGTGATGGTGAGGTACCTCCTTCCCAGTAATTCACACAATATGTGTTTCTTCCAATGCCATCCATTTAGTGGCACCATTTCAGACCTCTGAAAGTCTAGTTTATATATTGAGGGTGATTTTCCAATAGGATCTTCCGGAGCCCAGGGCCTGGACACCCAAAGGCTTATGTTTCTATTGAACTCTGGGAGGTGACGGGGAAAAGCATAGCCTGTTGAAGGTTATGAATGAGGCTCCTTCTAGCGGGAGACTTCACAGTCATGCAGTGTGCCCATCTCAGCGGCAGCCTTCTTAATTGGAGAAGAATTTCTCTACCTGCCAAGTACATTTCCTAGCAGCTGTTATCATCTTGAAAGTATATATCACATGCCAGCATTTCAAATCCCAGAAAGTGGCTTGCCCAGGTCAAGTTAGCAGAGGTTTTAGATTTTATATCCAATCTCTTGTTTCGGAAGACTACAAAAAAAGCCAACTATTTTCCACTAATTGCAAGTAAACCAGTCTGAGTTGATTTAAAAAACACTCTTAATTATAGATTACTTAAAAGGAAATATAATTGTGTCAGTTTTGGTAATGGTAAATCCATTAATCCGAAGTTTTGTCAGCTAACAAAGCTAACAAAGTTCTGTCAGATATCTTTCTGTAGTAACCAGAAGTTCAGCTGTTTGAAAGTGGCTCATTTTTTCTAAGTAAGTTAAACATTCCTCCTGTTCTCTCATATTTTGTATTGGGAGGATGCTGTAACCCTTTGCCCCTTTTGCAAGTGTAAAGACAATTGAGAGAGTACCCAGTTTCACAAGTAATAAGGCCTATATCAGTGAGGATGAGGGGATAAGGAAAGGAAACCAGCATTTGTAAATTGCTTGCCATCTGATTTAACTTCATGTTCACATAAAAAACATTTGATGGAGATGATATAAACATTTTCCAGATGAGGAAACCAAATGAAGTAAGTGGCTGAAGTTTGGCAGATGGTGATAAAACTGGCATTGGGGCTTCCCTGGTGGCACAGTGGTTAAGAATCCTCCTGCCAATGCAGGGGACACGGGTTCGAGCGAGCCCTGGTCCGGGAAGGCCCCACATGCCGTGGAGCAACAAAGCCCGTGCACCACAACTGCTGAGCCTGTGCTCTGGAGCCCTCGAGCCACAACTACTGAGCCCTTGAGCCACAACTACTGAGCCCACCTGCCACAACTACTTTAGCCCGCATGCCTAGAGCCCATGCTCTGCAACAAGAGAAGCCACCCACAATAAGAAGCCTGCACACCACCATGGAGAGCAGCCCTGCTCGCTGCAACTAGAGAAAGCCCGTGCGCAGCAACAAAGACCCAGCGCAGCCAAAAATAAATAAATTTATTTAAAAGAAAAAAACAAACAAAAAAAACTGGCATTGGATTCCTGTTTTTATCTAGCCCCCCAGTTGGCATTCTGCTCCCTTCACTTTCCCATACTGCTTAACCGACTTGTGCTGTTTGTCATAGGCTGTCTAGCTCTAACCAAAGGCTACTGGTCTAGTAGCACCAGATGCTTAGGCAGATGTGTTCTGTTAGCAACCATAATGGAAGTTTCTGAACGAAATGTCAATCTGCTTCCCAGAGGAATGGTGGTCCTTGCAACCCTGTATTTTTACAGCCCTCAAGAACTCTATATTAGAAATACAGGCAGTCATTCTCTAAAGTTCTCACTGGGTTTGAGTGAGTAATGTGTCTTGCAGAAGACTTTGTGTTGAGCCAGACTGACTGCGGGGAGGACTGTCTGTTTACGTTTGAGTCAGTAGGGATAGAAGGGGGTCAGAAATGCTTCCTGGTGCAGATTCTTACTCTCATTGGTTACTGTGGCCCTTAATTTTCCACCAGTGTCCCCATTATATCTTCATAAATACTGTACCCAGCTAAGATTGGGTAAGTGAATCCTGGGACATTTCCACCCATTAGTACTTAAGCATGAGATAAACCACTGGCATAGAGCAGGGGGCTCAGGAAAAATGAATTCCAAGAGGAGAAGGAAAGGAAAGCCATCATTAGCCAAGGGAGATTCCATAGGGTGCCGGATAGTAGTGGGGAGAGAGGAGTCCTGTGAACTTGGGGTGGGGGTGGAGGCGGAAGGACAGTAAAGAAGCTTCCCTTACTTGACAGTTATGCCTCAGGCCAGCTTTGCTTAGTAAACTCAAGGGATCATCTTGCTCACTTCAAAGGATCTGGCCCACCAGAAGAACAAAACAGGCTTTCCCTGTGTGGCAACTTGGCATTGCAGCTGTCATCACAACTGTATCCAGAAAAGCAACTTACTCAAGTGGCAGCTTGTTCCTTGAGGCTTGTCTCATCTTCAGGAAATGCCCAATGACACCTTTTAGAGGAAGCCCCTCATTCCAGCACTGCTTGATGTTTTCTGCAGGTGGCAAGTGCTGTGGGAAGATGTTCCTGGGCGTAATGAACCTTGGGATAGTGTCCACCGGTGTCTGTCCACAAGAGAACCTAGGCTGGTCTCCTTTGTTGGAAACCAGACAGAACTCCCTGAGCATGGATCCGGAGGCACTGAAGAATTTCTGGTTGTTTCATTAGACTTCCAAGAGCTGCTGATTGAAGACTTCATTGAAACCCACCTTTATGTTCCCACCCTCTCCATTTCCTTTCCATTTAACCCAAAGACTGCTGTTTACTGTTGTAGAATGGAGTTGGTGACGGATTTTAAAAAACTGTTCCTGAAGCCTTTGGTTGCATAAAGAGAATAGGGTGCCGTCCAGGAGGAAGGGGTTGGGAAGCAGAGAGGATATTTCCAGTCCTCTCTGGTCTTCAGACCTGGGATCTGTAGAACCTTAGACCTATCAGGGGCTTTATTAAAGCAGGTGGACGGCCTCATTGTCAGACTCAGCAGATGAGGAAACCGAAGCTTAGAGAAGTCTCACAGAAGGTCGGTGGGTAATTTCATAATTGGAAAATGTTGTTCAGGT
Organism: Lipotes vexillifer; assembly: GCF_000442215.2. NCBI lineage: Eukaryota > Metazoa > Chordata > Mammalia > Artiodactyla > Lipotidae > Lipotes > Lipotes vexillifer. Next base: position 582,882 of record NW_006795130.1, on the reverse strand, counting down.
CTGCAGAAAATAGTTTAAAAAGGCAGAGACACACTAAAGCAGAGTGACTGGATGATCAGGGGTCATATGTGGAACTTTTGAAGAACTTAGGGGTGTTTTGGCTGCAAGGAAGAAAATGCATCCGGAAGTCATAAAAACCATCTTTAGATATGTGAAGGGCTGCCCCAAGGGGTGTAAGGATATTTATTCTTTGTAATGGAAAAGGGTATGAAATAGTTACTAGGAGATCAAGTTTGACTCCATATGAGGAAGATGTTGGTCTGCCTTCATTAAGGATCTGGAATACCTGAAAGAGTAGAGAGCCTGCTGCCTTGGAGGAAGGGACTGTCCAGCAAAAAACATGTTCAAGGAGGGTTTCCATGCTGGGAATATTCTTTTCAAAGCTAAGGTTAATGATCAAGGTTTCCATCAAAATCCCTAAGAGTTCCCATCAAATACCACAAGGCAGTAGAATTAAGCTAGACCCTTCACGTGTCAGTTTCTGGTCAAAGCAAATCATCTGCTGAGAAATTTATTATTCTAGGTCTACCATGGACCTTGGGGTCATTTAGCTTTAGCTGTTGTAGGGCCCAGGGGGAGTAGCCTTGAAAAGAGGGCCTGCTCTGGGGATATTTTTTAGGGTAAAAGTAGAGATGTGTTCGTTTATTTTAGGGTAAACCTGATGATAGAGGGGGGGGTGGGGAAACAGTGGCTCCCATGGCTGGGATACTTACTGTTAGTGTAAATGTGGCAAATCATTCCTAAGATTGAAAGATTTCTGTCAGCCCAGCAGAGACCAGGCTCAGAGAGAGCCAAGGACACTGGAAGGGACTATTTAAAGAGACCTTTAGGGCTTCCCTGGTGGCGCAGTGGTTGAGGGTCCGCCTGCCGATGCAGGGAACACAGGTGCGTGCCCCGGTCCGGGAAGGTCCCACATGCCGCGGAGCGGCTGGGCCCGTGAGCCATGGCCGCTGAGCCTGCACGTCTGGAGCCTGTGCTCCGCAATGGGAGAGGCCACAGCGGTGAGAGGCCTGCGTACTGCAAAAAAAAAAAAAAAAAAAAAAAAAGAGAGAGAGACCTTTATAGTTACCTCTGAAATTTAAGGGCCACTGAAAAGAGGATCCAAGGCACCAGAAGGCCTGATCCCCAGACCTGTCTGGCATGACCTTTATCTCTCCATCTCACTAGCCTGGCTATCCTTTAAGGCCCAGAATCAGGACTACATATCTTATTTGAAATCTCTGAGGCTTGAACCTATTTCTTCTGGAAAGCTTTCCCTGTCCTCAACAACCCACACTGGAGTCTCCTGCCTCTGAGTTCAGGGGTGGGGGATGGGTGGTAGGCAGTGTGTCAGGATGCCAGGAGGCCTCAGGGATAACCCCGACAGGTTGGATCAGTGACCCTCTGTAGTTGCCTTCAGAATGTCATTGTTAGTCCCCCTGAAGTGCCTTCCCCTTTGAATCCTTGCTGTTCCCTGCTGTGCTCCCTTCTAGGATGGACCCTGATCCCTAGCCCATGGGAGGAGGCTGTTCCCAGGTTTAGGTGTGCACTGTCTGTTTTCCCTTTTCGGATACATTTCTTTCGTATACATTTCTCGAGGACCCACTGACCTCTTCCAGGTTGGGGATGTGCAACCCAAAGCCTTGGGCTCATCCTCCTCGAGTCATTCAGTACATGCTCCAAGGGGACTGACTTTGTCAGTGGCTTTGTTTGTGCTTGGCCCCAGGATCTCCGCTGGCTTTAATATGTTTTGCTCAACCTCAACATTTCCTGATTTCCTTCTCAAGGCACCAACCGTGTTTGCTAACTTAACCATCAGCCTCCCATCTGATTTGCTCGTGAGAATGGAAAAACATTGACATAATTTCTTTCCCTTGAGTGTTATTTGTCAGCTTGTAAATCTGAGCGGGAAGAGTAAACTCATTTGGAGAAGCGAAATGCCTATCCTTGAAGGATGAAGAGTGTTGCTGGGGATGGCAGGAGAGTTTGTGTGCCCGTGAGTACCGGGATCCAGGACGTAGGACCTGAGATCAGGCTAGAGGCCAGAGATAAGAAACTCCTTCTAATCTTTCCTGCCGATAGAAATAGTCAATAAATGAGAACTGTTTATTGAGTGCCTACCATGTTCACACAAACAGGGAGGTAGGAAGTTGTAGGAACAGATGAAGCCATCTTAATTCTTCTCGTTGGAGAACTTTGTGACTAAATCAGGTCATGGTGACAGTTGCCCAGAAATTGAGAATCACATAATTAGCCTCCTGCTTGGGACTGGTAAGCCCTTTGTCACTTTTATTAGATGGGGCTGCATCTTAGGATGGCAGGAATGAAACCTAACCTTTCTCCACAGCACCTTTTATGTTCCTTGGTAGAACGTGGAAGATGCTTGACTTCTCTGAGACCATTTTCTCATCTATAACTTGAGTCAAGCAATACCTACCTTTGACTGTTGTTCTGAAGAACTGTAAAATGCTTAGCATGGCATGGACACCCAGTAGGCACCAGTGAATGATAGCCAAGTTGTAGCTGGACCATCACCACTGGTGCCCAGTATGAAGAAGCTTGAAAACATATTGTTCACGGCGTGGCCTATCTTGACCTATAGAAAATCCTGAATTCGAGTTCCCTTATTTCTGCCCGATTTTATAGTGTGAAGCTGGCACACTGTAAACAGGCTACTTGGAAAGTATCTGATGTGCCAGGAGGGAAGAGGACAAGTCTCTCTAAGGGAGCCATTTGGGCTCTTGTGTTAATTAAAGCAGGAAAGAAATGTGGGAGGAAAGCAAAGCTAAGTGTCCAAACAGAGAATGCGCTGCACACATTCTCAAGAGTGAAGCCAGATAGGAGAGGCTGGCAGGAGAGGAAGAGGGTGGGGTTGTGGCAGTCCCAGAAGAGAGTGATGACCAGCGCCAAGCTTAGTCAAAGCTGAACTCAAGAAGGGCAAGCCGGGGGCTTCCCTGGTGGTGCAGTGGTTGGGAGTCCGCCTGCCAATGCAGGGGATACGGG